>NW_010187432.1:33879-93793 GCF_000695765.1 Mesitornis unicolor | reverse complement strand
TTTCCCTACTTGAAGATGGGGGTGACATTTTCCTTTTACCAATCCTTGGGAGTCATCCCCAGTTGCTGTGACCTTTCAAAGATAATCAAGAGTGGCCTCACAGTGGCACTGGCTAGCTCCCTCAGCACCCATGGTTGCATACCATCAGGTCCCATGGACGTGTATGTGTCTAGTTTATGTGTTTCCTAACATGATTGTCCTCCTCTTGTTGCCCCTGTGGAAAAGCAGCAGGGCACAGCAGTCCCAGGGCTAGATAAGCCTTATCAGCCTTTCCTGAACATCTCTGATCCAAGCTTCCAGTTCGGCAGCAGGTCAGATGGGCAGACAGGGAC
Organism: Mesitornis unicolor; assembly: GCF_000695765.1. Lineage (NCBI taxonomy): Eukaryota > Metazoa > Chordata > Aves > Mesitornithiformes > Mesitornithidae > Mesitornis > Mesitornis unicolor. Next base: position 93,461 of record NW_010187432.1, on the reverse strand, counting down.
CTCTGCCCCACAGCAAGGAGTCTCCGACCACTGTCTCCCAGTGCTGCTGCAAGGCTCAGGTGCCACTGGCTCAAAAGCTTCATGGACAGAGGTCCCAGCACCTCCTCTGCTACTGGCACACTGGCCCCCTTCTGGAGGCCGCATGCTGTGGTTACACTGATGAGTTGTGTTGCCTTATAAATTGCAGTAAAAGCTTACAAAAGCAATAAAAAATGTAGTAATCATTAACAGTTACATTTTGTGCTGGGATAACTATAAAAATGTTTTGAAAATTTGAGTGAAAAATTGACCCAGAAGCTTCCCATTAATATGGCTTCTTATAATTTATGATGGTTTATGATCTTGGGGTAATGAATCCTTACTACAGGGTATTATAGTCCAGTTATTGCTGATGGTTAATAAAACTCTAGAAGTTTATAAGAAACTATCACTAAGTATGTGGTACGTAACTTCCCATTGAAAGTCACATCCAAATGAAATAACCAAACGATGTGCCATACCCTTTAGTTTGGGAACATTTTGCTTTCTTTGTAAGTGTAACACAGCAGGTACTGAAGACAGTGTGGATGTTTTCAACTGCCCCATTTTCCTTGCCCGAAATGTGGTCTCTTTAGCAACACGATACTACGAAAATCTCCAGTTTCAGACGAACCGTCCACATACCAAATTTAAAGGGCCAAAACACAGTGTTTTATTGTTAGATTATATTTATCATAGCCCATAGAAAACAGAGTAGAAGAAACCTCACAAAGTCACTGAATCCTTCTCCACAAGAAAACTGGCTATATCCAAACCATTCTTGTCTTATGACTGTCTAATGCTGGTCTTCAAAATTTCCAGTGTCAGAGAGTCCACAATGTCCTGGGACGGCCTGTTCCTGTGCTCAGCTTGCTGACAGGATTTAGTCATTTGGGTTTGAGCTACAGCCCCTGTAATTTCAGCTTGCTAACAATAGAACAGTTTGTTCTATTTATTCATTTTTACATATTTAAAGAGTGTTATCACCCCCTCCAGTAACCCCTTATCCAGTCTAAACACTCCAAATTCCTTTGGCATATTTTTTTTCCATAGATCATACTTTCTAGACCTCTGATCATTCTTCTTCTTTGTACTTTTTACAAATGGTCTATATATCCTTTGAATAAAGACCTCAAAAATGTAACATTGTGCTGCTGTTGTGGTCTTATCATATTGAGTACGATAACTTATAGATGAAATTTCTGTTTATACATCCTGATGTATCTGTTGTTTCGTCCAGAGTTTGTGATGCATTATAACTCGCTGAGTTTTTTCTGAAGAATTGCTACCCAAGCCGTTGATCACATTATTTACACAGACTGTTGTGTATGCCTGAGTATGTATACTGACCTATGTCCTGTTTTTCAGACTATGTTTCCAATTTGTGAGGATTGTGCTACAGCTTTCTAGTGTGCTTGAGGGTCATCCCAACTTAGTGTTATCCATAAAAAGAATAATATAACTCTCTATCCAAATACATTGGCTCTAAGACAAATGGAAATCCTACTTACCATTGCACTTTATTCTTGTACTAATCTAACTATAGTTTACTAAGACCATATTTCTTAAAATTGCTTATGAGAATGTTATGTGAGAAACTGTCAAAATCCTGACTAAAGTCAAGAGATACCTGGCATCTGTTGACTCTTCTGTCCACAAGGCCTCTTACTCCGTCGTAAGTAGAAGTGAAGCTAGTTTGGATGGGTTTATTCTCAACAAATCCATGTTGGCTCCTGCTTACCTCGCTGTTATCTTCCAAATGCTTACAAATAGTTTAGCTGATTATTATTCCAGTACTTTTCCAGGAACTGAAGTTAAGATGATTCCTCTGCAAGTCCCTGACTCTTTCTTTTTTCCTATTTCTAAAGGAAATAGGCACTGTATTTGGCATTTTCCAGCCTCTCAAAACTTCACCATTCCTTTGTGTGTTCTCAAAGACAATTGCTAGTAGCTTGGAAATCGTTTCAGAATTAGAGCAGGGCCAGCTGATTTGACATCCTAGCTGGATGAGTATTCATCTTTATTTTGTTTTCCTATTCTATCTTCAACTCTTTTATTACTGATTTTAAGTGAGACAAACTTCTGAACACAGTTAATCTTTGCATGACAGAGCAGTGAGTTGCAGTGTCTGCAACCATTCGTAAATATTCTACAATGTTTATTTCCTTTTCAGTATTTCAGAAGAGACAATAAAACTTAATTCTTTTACAAATAGACAGATCAAGACGTAATTCTACTGTCATTTACACCAGAATAGATCAAGAGTCAGGCTCTCCAGGTCATTGTTTTTAAGGTGAGAGAAAGCAGAAACGACTGCCAGAGAAAGAAACTAATTTGAATAGCAATTTCTAGAGCTCTGAATGTGTGAATTTAGTGTAATTAGGTTTCATTACCGATACAATTGTTATCACTACTGTGTGCAGGTTTTGTCAACTAGCAGTAAGTACTATAACAAGTCTGCAAAAATTGTTAAATAAAAGGAAAAGATCATGAGCAGGCTTACAATGTGGTCTTATGGACTTCATGAAGAAGTGCTCACTATTTTTATATTTAAAAAGTTAGTTAAAAATAAAATATCCAAAAGACAGAAGAGTAATACAGGCTAAGCCAAATTTTTCAGGAGCCATAAATCCTTTCACAAATCCTTCTGATGGGAAAATCTTTAAATCTTCAGGTTCTAGGAAAAGAAAGAATGCTGATTCTGGCACTGACTGTTAACCATCTACCTATCATTTTTCACGAGTTACCAAAGATGAAGCCAGTTAGGCACACATGTTAAAATTCCTCCTTGCGGAAATGTATAAAAATCTGTCAGGTTTGTTTAGAGACTTTTAGTTTCATTTACCTATTGTTTAGCTAACAGAGAAGCCTGCCTTGATTAGCTTTTTGATCTAGTCATTTCAATTTGCAGATATAGTACTGACATCCTAGCCAGATGAAAAAATGAAGACATCTTTTGTGAATCTTGTCCTGTTGTAGCTCTGAAGTCTGCTTCTGGGACTCAATTCAGCTAAAGCTGACTTGTGTGAGAATAGCCCCAGATATTAGATTGTATCAGGTATTTGGCAGCCTTGGAGACACACTCAGGGGTTTTCTAACCTTCCCCAGCTGAAAGTGACTGCATCAATTGATGGAGTGGCAGGACACTCACACTGGGCAGCAGTAATGGGGAGTTACAACCACCATTCTCTTTCCATTCAGTGTGCAGGACAACCCCATCCCTCGCTCACCCTGCTGTTTATTCCCTTAATCTCAGTTATTCTAGGCTGCCTCTGCTCTACAATCCTGAGCATAGCCTAGAGGTACTCTTCTGGGAAGTAGGAGCTTTGAGGCTGAATCCCTAGAGACTCAGAGACAAACTAGGTGTGTGACCTAGGGCTGAGAGGCTGCTTGCCAAAGTTAGCATTCAGGTCTTCAGAAGAGGATGCCCAACTCCAAGGAGTGTGTCCAGCTAGCATCTTTGCTTAGTATTTCCAGTCAACTAACTTCAAACACCTGCTTTCCCAGGGAGAGAAATACAGACTTACTCTTCAGTTTGAATCTCATGAATAACCAGCTTTGTCGGTCTTGACCTGAGAGATGATCTTCAGTCACCTGCTGTGTTGGACAGTTCAGGCCAGAGCCTTGAATTGCCAGTAAAAATAGGGCCAAGTAGGATTTCTGCCAGTAAAAGTATTTCTTTTGTCAGATCATGTTCAGGAACTCCGAATTTCCAGGATTCACATTTCACAAGCAATTCTGCCATATGGAAGGGCTGGGAATTCCTGGGCTTCCAACATCTATCTTCTGATCCTAGGGCCAGGGCTCTCAAGGCTTCCAGGTGCTTTCATCCATGAAGAGGAACTGGCTATGGGAAAGAAACAGTTATTCCCAGGGAAATATTTTTAAAATTAAGTTTCCTTTCTGCTTTATAGTGAAGACCTTTAAAAACAGTAAAAGGATTTCCCAAGAGAAAGAAATTCTCTTGAAGATTTGATCAAGGTTAACTGGAAGTAAAAGCAGCTATGGGATGAAGGATAAGGGAGGACTGTCAGATTGTCTGGCACATGTCACGTTCTGATAGTTAAAGATGTATATAATGTTGCAAATGTAAACCATATATGTGAAATTTTCTGGCAGTGTCTTCCTTTGAATAGTTTTAGAAAATAACACACATAACAGCTGTTGCTGAAAAACAGATAGAGGAAAATACTGATTTGGATCAATAAAACAAAATAAAGCTTTAAAAGGAGAGATAGTGAAGGAAAATATTGGATGATTGTGCATGCTGGTTGTACAACGCTGATCTTTGCACCCATCTATCCTGTGTAGTGAATGAGGTAAGATGGCTATGGGTGGAAGGGTATCAAATTAAAATAACAATCTAAAGCAGAGAAACAAAGACTCTGCCACTGGGCAGGACGAATAAGAGGTAAATTTAAATATTCCTTAGGAGCTCAATGGCTATCATCAGCTTTAAAATCTTGTGCAGTATGGTGCGTAATGTATGTATGTATCTTGTATAATCAAAGTATCTTAATTGTAGGCATCACATCATTTTCCGTAGACAACAAAACCATCTATTCAAAACTCTGCTCACTAAACACCAAAGTCCGCAAAGGTGTTTTCTAGTCCCTGAAGGACCACATTGAGGTCTGTGCTCCCTTTTCACAGCAGGCTGTGTTTTGAGATAGCTTATTATGGCCAGGGAGCTGCACACAGGCCAGGTCCACCCTTGCTTCAGGCCAAAGGCAACTTCTGCAATGCAAAGCAGGAAGAGACAAACAGGCACAGCTGGGAGGTTTTTGGTTGAATTAGCAGGGTTTGGCATGACTTGCATTAAGAGCTAAGAAGCTCAGTCCTGCAGAGCTGCCTAGGTCTCTGCACTCCAGCATTTTTGAGCATGGCAGTGCATTAAACAGGATACCGGTTCCACACCTTTAAGAAATGTTTTGCCCATGTTGAGTTTCCCTGCGACCTGGAATATTCAAGACCCCAACAGAAGCAGCCAGAACCTTTAGGGCTCAGCTCTGGTCTGTCAGAATTTATTTGCTGGAGATACAGATGCAGGAAGCTCAGTGCAGAAATTTCTGCCAGATCCAGCCTTAATCTGGCCTGGCCAGCATGTTCCACTACCATTATCCAGGATAACTCAATCTCAAAACATATTGGATAACAGAGAATTGAATATAGAGGCTTGAAATTAATTTCTTGCTCCATGCTGCTTATTGAAGGAGAGTAGAATAGCAATAGTTTAATTTATGATCCTACGACCCAGCACTGGAAAGTACTTCTTGTGTCATTGATTCAACTTCCCTGCTACTTCAGAAATCTCCTCATCTAATTCTGTTCATAAATTTATCTTGAAATTGGTTAGATTTCTAGTCCATACTACAGCCCCAGGAAAGTAATTACAGAATAGCATTGCTTTGAATATTTGAATTATTATGGTTTCCAGACCAAGTTCCTGGCTGATTTATGCATGATAGTTCTTGTGCCAACATAGTTCTTTAACTTAGATATCCCTTCCCTTTCCACATTACTTAATCTCTTGATGTATTCATAGTCAGTAATTAAAAGGACAAAACAAACAACTCTCTTATCTACAGTTGTAGATATATTATACCGATCCCAATTCAACTAAAAACCAAGATAAACTGATACTTTGCATCAAGTTAAGAGAATGTTCTCATTGTCAAGCTGGGACAAACAAGTGAAATTTGTGGGCTGACAATTACCTGTTATTTCTTTGCCCATGCATATTATCCGTCCTACTCATCATTGCCCTGATCCAAAGAGCAACATTTCAGCACTACTGAGCGCTGGGAAGTGGTGCCAGAGGAGAGTATCCTGCAGAAGTCCCTGGAGTTCTTTTCTTCATGGGAGGCAGAGGTGCATTCAGAGACAGGGTCCATCAGCACACCAAAATTGGGCAGCTGTGACATTCTAATTCTCTACAAAATGAATCTGTCTTTAAGAACAAGTAAAATCTTATCAACTGGAGGCTATGACACTGTCTTGTCTTTTATTTTTTTCATATTTTTTTTTTGTGTGTGTGTGCAATAGAGATTGTAGATGTCATGAGATCCCTGGACTAGACAGTCTCAACTGAGCCAAATGGGAAATTCACCATTGGGTTCTTTCTATTTATTTATTTGGGTTTTGGATCAGGCCTCAAAGTTACCTGACATGCCAGAGTGACACAGGTTCTTGGCTCACTGGATAAAGGAAGTTTGGGGGTTTTTTTTGTAAGAATTGGCCAAATGCATTCTAAAGAGAAATCCTTCCACCTACTCCCTCAAATCCATGGTGCTCATATTCTAGAAATGTTTTCTTTAACTGTTAGAATCTGCAGTGACACAGGCAGCAATTTGCAGGGGATTTATGTTTTCCTCAAAGCTTGACCCAATACATCAGTCAGTAAAGAAGTCATGAAGTTAATGGCACGTGGGTTAGAAGGACACATTATGTAGATTTTCTTTACCATTTGAGGTTAAAACAAACAAGCCAAGTAAACCTCCAAGCAAGGCAACGAATCCTAGGATAGGAGCCACTTGCTGGTTGAGCTGATCTATCCTTTTGAAAAATCTTTGCAAGTTTGCAAGCTTTGCAAGAGTTTAAATCCAAGCCAGGGAAGTAAGAAGCCTCTGCCTCAAAACTACTGTGGTGTGATCCTTCAGCCCCCTGATCTGTGGTAAAATAGAGATTCCAAAAGTGCCAGATTTGGTTCCAAGACCAAAGTGCAAATCTTGGAGTTTTCTCAATGAGTGTCCAACCCTTTCTTGCAGGAGTGAAATATAACTCAACTCCTTTGCACAAGGATGCTGTTTAAATGAATTAATTTCCTGTGATGTAAAAATGTGTTGATGCAGGGATTTTGTTTTCTTTTGCTCTTACAGCAAAGTTTGGTTCTATAAGGACTTGTGGTAATCTTGACATACATGTAAGCAGAATGTATGGACTGCTCGCAGCAAGATCTGCAAACGGACTCCAGTTTCTACTTTTGTTTAAACTGGCATCAGCATTAGTACATTATATTCTGCTTTACAAGCTAAATTTTATGTATTTCTTTCAGAAATATGTCCATACTATTAAAAATATATTAACTATCTTAGCTCATATTGTGTACAGAAGCCTGAATCGTCTTTGCCACTGACACAGAATGTCAGAAATTAGAAACAGATGGTAATTACTAGGACCAAAGATGAGGTTTCAAAGGAGAATGGATGCAATGCATTCCAGAGCACAGAGTATTTTTTTTTCATGAAGATTAATGGCTATTATAAAGGCATTGTGTTCAGTGAACTCACATATCACTGACTTACCTAGAAAGTGAAGCAATCCATTTTCAAAGGCTGACATAATTTAGAAATTCATGAAGGGGTCGGTGTGACTGATAGGAACCTCAGATTACGTTAGATACTTTCTTCCACATTTTGTTTTATAACGTAGTGGCTCTTGCTTTTCTCTATTTCCCTGGTTTTCTCTGCCTCCATTAATCATCCAGATATGTATACTTGTTGCCTATTGTGCTTTACATGAATGAAAATATATTATCTTACCAAATTATCAGAAACCATAAATTCCATACTTACAAATAAGACCTCTGTTAATCATAAGGCAGAATTGCCAGCTATGTGGTTTCAATCATTTGGCAAACAACCAGCATTTAAATCTTGTGTTTGACATTTTGATCTAAAAATCCAATGTCTTAAAAAATACACAATATTGATTTAGCTTATTTATCTGTATAGTCCTGCAGAGATGTAAAATTACAGTATATAGGAAAAAGACTATCATTCTACAGATGGTGGTAATACAGTTTAACAATTAAATCTCAGAAAATTTGCTTTCTGTTGAACTGTTATTGCTCTATTCATCCCATAATATGAGAAAAGATAATTTGCCAGTAAAATGTTCTGTAAAGCAACTGCATATTATGACAGGACCTCATAGCAAGTGGATATGCTAAGAACTGAGATATTCAATTAAATTATTTGAAGCAAGCAATCATCAGCTTCAGATTTTGAGATATTTAAAACCTTTCATAATTAAGTAAAGGATGTTCTCTAGTGTCTAAATGTAATATAACAAATTTCATAGAGGGTTATTGTTCTGAGGTGCTCTGGGCTAAAAGTCTGCACATGGAAATGGAAAGAATAGCACACAATCTTAACCATATCTCTGTTGTATTCTGATCCAATGACCTAGTAATATTGCCTTAAAAGGTCTTTCAAACAGTTAATACTGAGGCACTCAAGTGTATTTCACTGGTTTTTGTGACAGATCTCCAGGGGTCAATTATCTAAGAAGCATCACGGCAAACCACTTGTTTTATTTCTGTAGGAGTACACACTAAAAAGGGGAAGGCTAAATGAACAAACAGTTCCTTCTCCGGATGCAGATCCATTGCCATCATTCCTGGCATCGGACAAGCTGACAGCCACACTGGTAAACATCTGAAAAACCATGCCAACGTCTGCTCCATCAGTAGCACAGGAAGAGGCTTCCCAAATAGAAAGAGACATCAACGCCAACAGGAAACCATCTATCCCATTCATACTTGTAAGAAGATACAAGGAGCTCCAGAGCTTAAAAAAAGGAATATGTGACAAAAACACTGAACCAGTCTATTGATAACTGCTTTTCTTGAAAACATCCCTTTGAACTGAAAATCAGCTTGCCTAGGCCACTATGGATTCTCACCCATTCTTGCCCCCCTGGACAGTTTATAAAGCCAGTGCAGTGTACAATTAGATTTGATTTGACACCACAGTATTGGTTCTTATCTAGATCACCTTACCAATTAAGTTATAAAATATCTCCAGAATTTTAATAATTTTTGTTTAAATCCATAATCATTCACCAAAATACAATTTTGATCTCCTAATTAAAGGAAATGGGATGTGTTTGCATTTTGCAGCTGTCACTGTCTGCTGCATAGATTTTGGAGGCTCAGTACCTTATGCCCAAATCTGCTGCATAGGAGTGGAAAATATACTTTAAGACCTAGCATTCAGTACAAGTATGTAATGTATACATGGACAGTATAGTTACTGGATTAGTCACAAAGCTAAACATGTATATAAATGTTTTCAGTCACGGATTGCATATTTATAAATGCCAAAAATAACATTATGCTTTCACATCTTATTGCTTAGTCTCTGTTGCATTTTTCATTCATATCTACCATATGTTCAATAACAGCCCTTTGTAAAATGACAATTTTTTTTCATTTAAAAGTTAGATATTCTCTTCAGAAGGTGCCATCTTGTGGTGCCTTTTTCAAGCAGAAAGGAAGTTCTAGAGAACCCTCTCAATTTTTACAGTGTTCAGCAAAAGCATTTTCAAAAATACAAAATTCGCAGTAATTTCTGCTTAGTTCATCCAAATGCTTTATACACACTGATACTCATAGGCATTTCTCAGCCAAAGGATGTGTTGTTTGTTTTTTTTTAAATACAATCTTTCTTCTGAGTATCTTTGTAGATTTCAGATGTCTGCAAGAATTTGGTTCCCTTACTTGTTTTGTTTTCTTAGTTTACTGAAAGGTCACTTAGCTTGGCAGAAGATGTTTCTACTACTAAGCATTCACATGAACTAAAAAGAAGGGCCTCTTGGCCTCTGTAAAAACTTCTCACATCATTTAGGCATGATCCAAAAAATTCCTTCCTAGAGGACTTTCTCCAAAATGTATATATATTCCCATTGCTTTCAAAAATTTATGAATACAATGTGTAATAGAGATGATAATAAATATTCTTGTTCCATCTTCAATATTGAAATGGAAGAACAGGGCTCTTTGCTCACATTGAAAATTTCCTACCCAAATGTGCCTGAGAGTGGAGCATCCACAATTATAATGTATTTTATTTTAGCTTTAAAAAAAGTGCTGCACCAAGTACTTCCCAGAGTTTGGTCATTCAGGAATTCAAAGCTGGATTTCAAACCTCCACCCAGGCTTTTCCAAAACCTGAGTGCCTTCAAACTTCAAGGGGATTCCACTTCTGAGCCAAATTTCCTGGTCCAATTTGTGCACACAAGGGTAAAAGCCCAGACTGGATGTAAATGTTGTCTACTGCTTAAACATCCTGACAGGGCACTACAGTACTCAGGAAAACATCATATTAGGGGGTACCCTGCAGGAGAGGTTTGCTGTCATGCCCAGGCCTCCATTTTGACATCCTGGCCTATCCTCCAGGCTGCTGCTTGTCCTCTGCTCCTGGGAGTCAGCCCTTCTGCTCTTTGTCAATAACTCCGTGACAAACAGCAGGCAGATAAAAAAGGGAAGCAGGGGCAGGCAATGCAATTGTAATTAAAGCCAAAAGAAAAAGAAGAAAAGACATCAAGCTGTTCTCATATGGGTTTCCACCCGAGCATGTTGCTGGTGGTGCTGAGATTATCCCAGTCTCACTCCAGCAGTGATTTTATTTTGGTCTACTCCAAGGACTCCACAGCTGCGTGATGAAACTGATAGAGAAGCAGTACGCTTCAACGTGTAAATAGGCCTGGCAGATGCTGCGGGCTTGGACCGTTTTTTTGGGGGATGTGCAGGAGCCAGACTGATGTAAGAGCTAAGCGTGGGCTCCCAGCCCATTTGGCATGGAAGGAGCTGCTTCAGTGGAGAGGTTGGGACATGTTGTGATGGAGAAATGGTCTGAGGGGCACCTGCAACACCCTGCTCTGATAAGCTCTATGATGACATTTGCAGCTCTCACAGGGAAGAATTACCTGGGTGAAGGAAAAAAGAACTTGGCTAATGCAGGTGCTGAATGTTTCTGCCTTGGAAAAGAGGAGACACTTTGCTCTTGGCTGCCAGAATCATTCTGCTTGGGCGTTTCAACAGTCCATGTAATGTGATTTACACAATTGCATTGCCAACACAAACAGGCACAAGTTAACCTGAAAGGGAAGAGATGGAAGATATCACACATAATTAAAACATGTTCACAAATGCATTTACAGCTTTTCCTTTTACACTGGCAGATTATGATATCAATCAGCTCTCCTACTGAGATGGTCAAGACACTTTTGTAATACATTAACAATTTTACAGAAATGCCAACCAGTAAAGTTCAATTGCTATCTCAATCCTTCAAGCCTTTGGATTCAGATGAGTATGAACAGATGGTTTAGACCCCCTAATCTTCCAAATTTTCTTTAAAAACAGGTGTATGGTCAGTACCTACTATTACAAGATAAGACACTTTGGAGAATCTCAGTTTTTGCTGAACCTGTAGACAGGAATGTTTCTGACTCCTGCTTCTCTATCAACTGTCTGTGTTATCTCTCAGATCCTGTAGAGCAGTGAGAACAAATGAAATTTCATTTTAAAAATGAAATCTTGTTGCAAAGAAGGATGAAAACATATTAGTGATGACAGACAGCTGTCCAGGGTTTTGTCTGGAATATTCCTTTTAAATATATGTATGGTATATTTGGCAAGAGGATGCACTATGCAGTCTGTGGATGTGGCAAAGCAGTGTATGGCAGCTAAGGACCAGTCCAGCCTGCATCTTGGAAAACAGAAGCTGAATTTATTATAGAGTCCTAACTCAATTACACTAATGAGTTCAGAAGAAGCAGTGAAAAGGAAGATTCAGGCTGTCTTTTCTCCAGAGTATCACATCCTGACTCCTCATCTGTGGAGAGAAGTAGTCCCAGACGTAAGTCAAAAATCATCATGGGCAGCATGGGAAGAGCCCTGAGATCTCTCCTCAGCAAAGTCTTTCAGCACATGCTTACCTTTATCCGAGTATCACTTCAAAAGACCAACACTTAGGTGTTAGAAATAAAACCTATACTTAAACATTCTGTTGGATCAGTTCCTGACTTCTTGTTATTGCAAGAAACAGTTGAATAAAAAGTCCTTCAGTCCTGAAGGGTCCAAGCAGCACTGTTAATTTAGTGCTGACCTTGCTTCCCAACTCGAAGGCAATAGGCGGGCTTAGCAAGAACAGCCTCAGTGATTATTTTACTTACAGCCTGACCCATGAGATTATGAGGCCACTTTAACAAACTGGTAGTCTTTCCCAAGCAGTTTGCATCAGAACTTCAGCACATCCCTGGTGGCCAAATTAAAAGAACCACAGTCATGAAGTCAGCCTTTTCATTAATTTGTTGAAACAAGCAATAAAGCCAAACATAAGCAAGGCAGTCTCCTAAGTTATGTGAATGGAGGCTTATGCTTAACAAAAACTTATTCTCTCTGCCCTAGAATCACATGCATTAGTAATTTTAGAGGCTCTTTCTGGGGATTTAAAATAATCACTTTCTAGGCTGAAGCTGCAGGTATTTCCCCAGCTTCATTACAATTTTCCCTTTAAATCTAAATATGGATTCTAGAAAAAAATCAATTCCACTTACAAAAATAGAAGCTGTTTCTAGGTTCAAATCCTTCAAAGATTATGGGTCTTTACACTGGACTCTTTTCTGGATTCAGAGAGGGCATTACATTAAGTGCAGACCAGACTATGATCAGACTCTTTATCCTTGTTTGTAACCTAAGATGCTTGCATATGTACTCCCAAAAACATTTCCCATCCAGGAAGCCTGGGTTCAGGTATGTGCCCTAACCACATCCTACTTCTGTGATAGACCAAAGTGTTGGTTTATAAGAGACTCTTCTCCCTCTTTCTTTTCTGCATCTCAGTTTCTGTGCTAAAGGCAACCAAAGGGAATGGCTTGGAGAGGATCATGACACGTTCAATAGCAAGACCCTGATCTGGAAGAGAATTCAGAAGTGCATGAAAGCTTGCATCAAAAAACAATCCTAGAATTTAAACTAAACACCGCCTGTGAGACCTGGCTTGTCTGCAGTCCTCAGTCCCATCAGAAACACGAACAGCGGCATGGTCGGTGTTTGGAAGTGAGGTCAGCAGTTCAGGACTCCAGACCACATTTATTGTTATGTTTGTTTGTCTGGCATTACCTACCTCTTCTGGTTTTTTGTTAGCAAGTTCTCAGTTATTCTGGCATCGCTCACTAGCATGTCAGAGATATTTGGTCTTCTCTGATTTAATCAAAACATCAGCAGTTGACATAACTTGCCTTATTTGGCCCCCTCCCATAAACTTATGCTGTTAAGCAGAAATTAATGTCTGACGTTATTGTCTTTCCCAGTCAAGTTTTTAGCATTTCAATTCCGTTTTCCAATGCTAAGTCAAAATAACATATTTCTTGTGAACAACTACATGCAGACATACTTAAAGTTCATAATTCAAACCAGTATCACTTTTTATTACTATTTTGTTTGTTGACACTGTAGTTCATCTCATATTGCATCCTTCCATAATTTCCAAAATTATTACTAAATCCTTTTATGGCCTCCATGTTACACCTGCTTGCCTTCAACTGACATAGTTCATTTCTTTGTGTTACATTAAGAAGTTTTACAACAGGTAGTTCTACTAATTTTACTTGAAAAATAATATATCAAAGCCTGCAGGAACACAAACAGATACATTTTAAGCTTGTGTTCAACTTCAATTTGCAAGTAAAGTGGGAAGACTGGAAGCATGAGACGACCCAGTTAGAATTAATGTGCCTTATACAAGAGCACTTCAGTCTTTGGTTGTTTATATTGATTTGTGAGAAGCAGACTGAGGAGCTATGCTCCCATGTACACACAGAAATACACAGAGAAGGACAGATGTGAATGTGTTGTTCCCTTCAGCTTGCTCATTCCTTTGCTTCAGCTGTGCAAGTGTTTCCTCAAGGAAACAGCTGGGCATACTCAAACACACAAATATCACATTGAAACAGCAGCAAGAACCTCCACTAATATAGTCTTTGACATTCAGAGCTGACACCATCATCACTAGACAAGCCAAGGCATTTCAGGGACATACTGACAGAGGACATTGTTATTTTTCCTACTGGAAAAATTTCCAACTTTCATTACTCTGCTTGCAGAGGAAAGCAGCATCAGTGCCTGAAGCTGCTTTCTATGAGACACTCAAAATGCTGTTTGGAAACCTGTAGTCTAATCAGACACCCTTTATTCACCTGGGGAAAGCTAAGAAATCTGGGGAAGAACTGTTCACTAGAGTATACAGCAATAGAATGAGAGGTAATGGCTTTAAACTAGAAAAGAGTAGATTTAGGTTGGACATTAGGAAAAAGTTCTTCCCCATGAGGGTGGTAGATCACTGGCACGGGTTGCCCAGAGAGGTGGTGGAGGCCCCATCCCTGTAGATATTCAAGGTTAGGCTTGCTGGGGCTGTGAGCAACCTGATCTGGTACCAATGTCCCTGCTCACTGCAGGGGTTGAACTGGAGGACCTTTAAATGTCCCTTCCAACCCAACACATTCTATGACTAATTCTGTGTTTCTATGATTCTATGATTCTATGATTCTATATTCCAGAAATTTGTACAACTAATAATATAACTTTCCTTTCTCTGACTTCATAGTTTGCCATATATGCTACATTACCGGGAGTCCTAAAATATTTCATGATAATATTCATTAATGAACTGCATTATAGCACTTCTAGAACTTTTTTTTTGTGAAGTGTTTGAGTTTTTTAAATATATTTATTGTTGATAGCCACAGACCTTTCAGCATTTCTGCTTACTTTTCAGTCTATATTTTTATAGGCATAGATGCTATCTTAAAGCTTAAACTAATTGCTTTCTGCCACAAGCTGGAGTTCTGTTAGGTATACAAGAAGGTACACTTTTTTCAAAGCAAAATCTGCATGTAAATCACAAAAGTAGTTTATTTTAAGCTAAAATTAATTACAATTAAAATTAATTAAAATTAATTAAACATCTGAGAAATCATCCTTTCTCAACTATACCCTTAAAACTTATTTCAAAGCAATATTGTTCTTAGCAGACATACATACCTTTAAGGGCACCAAGCAACTTAAAACTTTCTATAAGATATATTGGCTTACTTACTTGCTGCAAGCCAAATTTTCTTTTTCATGTGCTTCTCAAAACTAATATCTGATTCCCTGTCTTTTTATGCATCCTTAAGTCATAATGAATCTTTTAAAATGGTATTTTAAAATCCTACTAAAGACTCAGTGTTGATGATACTTATGTCAAAATTGTAGATATTTGAGATGGAGAAGGTCATGTACTTCATTGTCCTCTCAAAATTAATCTGTTCTCTATACTACATGTCTTAGCACTTTATTCATCTTAGTTTAAAATTGCTGAATAATGGAGTTTTCACCTCTTCCTCTGGGCAACTGAATGCTGAAAATAATATAGAAGTCTCCAGCCATTGCCTTTGTGAAGCATTTATGAAATACTGTAGGGAAGCATTACTGCTATTATTTGAGTATGCTTTATTTTTTCTTTTGAAAAGTTCCACTTGCAGAGGTATTTGGACTGAGCACAGCACACATCCTTATGGTTGTGACATACAGAGGAATATTGGGTGATAAATATCCATCCATATGCCAAAATGTGTTTTCTTTATAGTTGGGAGCAGAAAGAGAAGGTCTCAGAGCATACTCCTATAGACATAGGGCTGGTGATTCCAGCCCACAAAAGTTGCCCAAATAAAGCAATTCTGTCTTGGTCAGGTAACTGGCAAAGGAGTGCTGAACGTATCCCTGCATGTAGAAGGTGCATGGTAAGGGGACTCGGAAGCCTGAGGTCTATGACAAAGGCAATTTTCCTCAAGCAAGGCACTGTTGACTGGAAGAATTATTCCTTGGAGGGCAAACCAGAGACAACAGTGGGTCCCGATGCTCCTGGACTGGCTAAAAGAAGACATCCAGCAGCTCTTTTACTACTGGCACTCCAAAGAGAGTATCATCTGCTGGTTTTTTAAAGAATCTTTTGGATGAACACCTGAAATTGGCTGATTATCAACAAATGTGTAGTGTCATTTTATAACTATATAATGTTTGAACATACTTTCCATTTCCTAAGAGAGTTTGAGTTGTTTTTTTTTTATTTAAAGGAGGTTGATGTTGTAATAGCACTTATCACAAACTTCTCCAAGAAATAAATTTTTGTAACATTGTGTAGTGCTGACTGCTTGCCACAATTAGGCAACTTAAAACAATTGTTAATCAAACTTCAATCCAGAAGTGGGAAAGCTGTGAAATTCCAGATTGCTGTCAGTAGGGGAAGAAAACTCCACTTCTTAGAGGGACCTGGATGGAGACAGAAGTCAAATCTCTAAAAAGTGCCTCTTTCTATCATCCCTGTGGTAACAGCTGGGCTTGGACTCTTCACATAGTCAAAAGTATTGGATAGACACAATGACTATGTTAATAGCAGTAAATTAAAGGTGCTTGGGATTGTTCTTTTGGCATTGAGGCCAGCTGGCATTCAACAGCACATGTCCAAAACTGCCTATGATAAATTACGTAGCTGGACATCCTGTTTGGAATGATCCTTAGTCTGTCTAGTCCCTGAGCCTCACCAGGAGCTGTCAGAAAGTGAGGTAGAGATTGTGGACCAGAAATGCGCCATGGACCTTTCTAACAACTTAGCTATATAGAAAATGCACTTTCAGTAATTGGGAATGTTTCCTGGCACTCTTTATTTAACTACGCTGATATAACCATCATATTTGTATTACAAAAGACTTCAGAGATCTAAACATTTACAAAAAATAGTCATAATATCATTCCAGTACTTTAACAGAGCATTTTTATAGTAGATGTACATTGTCTTAAGAACTGATGCTAGTTTTGGTTTAATATTTGGAAATTTTTTTTAAAATATTTTGCATTTTTAGAAGATGATGCATTCAGTTAAAATTTCATGAGATTCCGTTTCAGAGGAGTCTCCAGAGGGCGAAAGCAAGTCATCTGCTCAAAATTCTTGTTCAATATTTTAAGGAAAATCTTCTTTCCTTCATTAAATGGGCAGATTTTTTTCCAGTCCTCTTTTGTTTCCATTTTGCATTTAACTTTTTGTTTCCCTACTTCATGATACACAGAGGAAGTCCCATCACTCTCCATCTGTCAATTCAATTACCCCATGTTTCATTCCTGTTTTCATATTGGTTTTGTGTGTTTTATGAGGCTGAGGCTGACAGTGGGCATGCATAAGAGAAACACAAAAAGCATTCTGGCCACCTAGCTTGTTTCAAGCAAAAGAACATGTGAATTTATTTTGCAACTGCTAGTCAGCTGTTTCAGTAAATTTGTGACTATCCATAGCCCAGTAAAAGAACTTGTTAAGAATTTTGGAAAGGCTTATTATGCTGCATTGTTTACTACATTAACTCTTCTACATGTCATGCAATTAGCTGAAAAAGATGATTGAAAAATTGAGATGGAAATTCTAATAGTTTATCTAGAATTTTTTCACCTGAAAAACTGTTGCATCACACTTTGCTACTTATTATGTGTTCTACTGTAATTCTGACACATTTACTACTGAGGATGCAGGGACAAATTATAGGAAAACAGAGAGTGCTCAAATGACAGCACCCAAGTTGCGAAAGCAAAGACAGACACTGGGAGAACAAAGAAACACTCACTGTAGGGGAGGATCAGGTTTGAGATCATCTAAAGGACCTGAAGGTGCACAAGTCCATGGGATGTGATGAAATGCATTCGGGAGGTCTTGAGGGAACTAGCAGATGTAGTTGCTAAACCACTATCCATCATATTTGAGAAGTTGTGACAGTATGGCAAAGTTTACACTGACTGGAAAAAAGGAAACATAACTCCCATTTTTAAAAAAGGGAAAAAGGAAGACCCAAGGAACTAGAGGCCAGTCAGTCTCTCTTCTGCGCCTGGCAAGATCATGGAGAAGATCTTCCTGGAAACTATTGTAAGGCACAGGGAAAATGAAAGGACAATTGGTGACAGCCAACATGGCTTCACTAAGGGCAAATCCTGCCTGACAAACTTCATGGCCTTCTACAACAGGATTACAGCATTGGTGGATAATGAAAGAACAACTGATGTCATTTACCTGAACTTGTGCAAAGCATTTGACATTGCCCTGCATGACATCAGTGACTGTAAATTGGAGAGGCATGGACTTGATGGATGGGCCGCTTGGTGGATGAGGAACTGACTGAATGGTCGCACTGAAAGAATTGCTATCAATGTCTCGATGTCCAAGTAGAAAGCAGTGAAGCGTGGTGTTCCTCAGGGATTGGTACTGGGACCAATATGCTGGAGGGAAGGGATGCCATCCGGACGGAGCTGGACAGGCTGGAGAGGTGGGCCAGTGCAAACCTCATGAAGTTCAACAGGGCCAAATGCAACGTCTTGCACATGGGTCAGGGCAGAGGGGCACAAATGCAGACGGGGCAGAGAACTGATTGAGAGCAGTGCTGAGGAGAAGGATTCCTATCAATATATTGAAAGGAGAGCTGTTGTTGGTAGAGATGGATTCTCCATTTTTTTTGCAAAAGAGGTGTATTCTTTTGCAAATGCTGCCTCCTATTTTATGAATGTCTCTGAAGAGTGTGGTGATGTCCTTTAGCATTTCAGCACAGCTCAAAAATAATTAGAAATAGGCTACAGTGTGTGGATATTAATGCTCAAATCCCTGTTTTTAGGTCACATATGGTCTAAATTGCAAGACTTGAAATAACAATCAAACATAACATGCTTTGAAAGTGTTCACTTGACAAATAGTATAATTATACTACACTTCACTACACCTTATTAAATATGTCATAAACATAAGTTATGTTCCATAAATACTTGTTCTCCTTCAGGACCTGGCCAAAGCCCAGAACAGCAAAGACAAACAAAAATAACAAAACAGAATAATGAGATATTGTAAAATCCCAGAGTAAGATGTTTCAGTGGATTTGAATTCTGCTGAAAGCTGGTGTTTCATCCTGTTTTTTTCTCAGGGACCTTGAATTAATTTGTCAAGATTTTTAACTCTTTATCTCAAGTTCTGAAAAGTTTCTGAGATGTGTGATAGCAAAATCAGAAAGGTTACAGATAGACTGACCAGAAGTGGGTGAAATAATGAAATCGTGTCAAGTCTTGCAGGTTTCTGACATGAAGACTTTTCTTTAAATTTCAATTAATATTGACAGATGAATTCAACTCTGCTTCTATATCAGAAGACAGAATTCAATAGCTTCACAAGTGTAACATTTTTTAAATTAGATCTTACCTATATTTGTATTTTTTTTTAACTAATCCAACTTTCCCTCTCCTTACTCTGAGTCCTTGCCACACTAGAACTTTGAGTTAAGAGATTTATTTAGTGATATAGGGATTTCTTCATCATATGAGCTGTTTAAATATAGATAGAGTGGCTTTCTAAGAGCTACAGTTTTAGTTCTAACAGAATTTATGGTCTTAATATAGAAACGCTAGGAATCATTCTTTGATCTGTTCTATTGCCTTCAAAATTTATGAATCTACAAGAGGCCATCTTTCTTTCTTAGGGTTAAATTCCACAGATCCTATGGGAAATTTAGAAACAGATGAGTACAAGAGCTGCTTTCTTCATGCCTGTGTAGGAGAGGTGGGAAACTGATGAACAGAAAGAAGACTGAAGAGGTATGGGACTCCTCACATGGCAATCTGCTTCTCAGTGGGATTTAGGGCTGCAGAATATGCCTTTTAATTTCATATACCAACAGTGTTGAATATTAACATGAAAAGATAGTGGTAACATTAACTTACAGTTTTTTATTAGAAATTAGTGTTAAATCTTTCTGAAGATTACATTTGACAACTGCATTTACCACAAAGTACTTCAAAGGCAAAGTCTTTATTTCATTGCATTGGTGAGGAAAACTCAGTGCAGAATGGTGAAATTACTTGTCAGAAATACCACTGGGTTTGTCGCTCCTCTTCAATATTCTCTTCCTTAGTTAGGAGAGGATAAAGCATTGAACAAGGAAAATGTTGCAGGGCTTTTTTTACAATGAATGACAAGTCATCTTACTATTGTGTTATTATTTTCCTGGTTGCTAGGAAAGGGTGTCTGATTCCTATCATGATTTTGTGAGTTGATTTGAAGTTTTACATTTTGAATATAGGTGGCTTCATAACACTTGTATGCATGTACATACATGTGCTATCCTTACTCTTGGGTGTTTTTTTTTAATCCATTGACAGCTATACTAACAGGTTACACTACTTTTTGTTCTTTTCTACATTTGGGTACCTATCAAGGTCAGGCATATGTCTCTTATCTGCTTCTTATATAAAAATTTCCTTATATTCTTCAGTGGGTATGCTATACCTATTGTGGAGTAGCTGGAAGACTACTATCCTTATTTGCATCTTAAACCTTGTTCTGGTGTTAGTCAGCTCAGACTTGAAAAAATACAAGGTTATCTGTGACAGTAACTTATCTTCATGTAACATAGGAAATAGTAACTTTAAACTAGTTTAATATTTTTCTTTGTCTTTCCTTATAATGTCATAAAATGGGTACATTCAGGACAAATTCAAGGCCTGATTCAAATTCCAGTGAAGCCCCTGACACACTCCCACTGACTTTGATGAGTTTCAGACCAGATCTGTAGAGAAATCCCTGTATTAATTTTGACACTGCCTGTAGGAAAGGACATTTCTTGTGATTGCTCACCCAAATCCTACACTGCCGGATGTACCAGTGGAACTGGGAGCTGTAACTTACTTATTTCTGTTAAATTGTCATGGTCTTCACCCATCCAAGAATCTTGCTGGTGCTATGCAGTTGCCAGTGACCCCTTTCTCTGTTAACTGATCTAGAAAAAAATCAAAGTGAGGTGACAGAATTGCAATCCTATCACTGAGTGGAGTACATTTTGAAAGCGTGAAACCATTGTCCTTCTCTTCACCTATGGTGTTTTCATTGCTGATCAAGATAAATACACAGGTAACTGTTTAGAGAAAAATACATGAAAATATGTTTAAGTTTCAGGGGAGTGAATTTAAAAGGGACAAGCAATGCAACAACCTAGTTACACAAAGGAAATGAGAACATGACAGTAACATGAATTAATACCAAGGACAGGCTGTATGTGTAACATCATTGCTATAGACAAAGAATAGTGGGGTTAAAAGAAACATAGGGACTATATAGACCAATTATCAACCTACAGATCTTTTCATTTTTATGAACCTCTAATGCACTGTTACTGAGAGCATCCAATAATACACTTGCCAATGTGTCAGTTCCCTAATCTTGATCCTCAGCTGCACAAATTAAGAGTAGTTCTGTTGAAGTCAGTGAAGCTATAATGATTATATGGATAACTTTCAGTGTCAATAAAATGGTTTGAATTATTTAATAGGGCTGAGCAAATACTGCAAAATATTTTCCAGAAACGCTTAGTTAAAAACAACTGAGTTCCTTTTTGCTGTATTTCTCCCCCTTTCTCACTCCTTTTCTAGGAAATTGTATATTTATGAAGTGGGAGCTCCCACTGCACCAGCCAAAGAGAAGGAAGAATTGTGGAGAAGTACAGGTTCCTGGACCACAGAAAACTGCATTCCTTTATGTCCTTTTCATTGTTTAACTCCTGATCTTAACAAACATTTATTCTGGAAGCGATACACATGGAAACAGCACATTTCAAGTTACCGTTTTGCAATGTCTGCTTGATGTGACATTTGAGAAAGTAAATATACTTATCAGCTGGACTGGAGTGATATTCTTCCAGCTGAACAAGAAAATCTCTACTGTGTAGCACATGTGTGGCTAATTACTATTCATCAGCATTCAAGCTGGTTGAAAACCAACCCAACTTCCGTTCACAGAAATTAGACCTAACACCTACATTAAAAAAAATAAACCCAAACGCTAACAAGATTATAAATCAAAAAACCCCACTGAGACCACCTCCAAAAGCCAGCCTGCAAGAGCCTCATTTCTTCAATGAAATCAGAAGACAGTGCTAAAGCAACTTCATAAATATCAGCTTCACTGGACAGTTAGGAAGAAGCTACAGAACCTAACTTTTGGTCAGCTTGGGAAGCTCAGCTCCCTGGGGGTGCCTCACTTCAAGTTTCAGAAGCCAGCCTGGGGTCCAGTTCTGCATCTTAGAACAGGGGAACACCAGAAGTAGCAGATGGATTTCTCAGGATTTCCAGATCCCTGATGGCATGACAAATGATGACCCAAGAGCCAAACTCTACTCAGTGTCTCAAACCCTATAGCACGCACACACAATAACATATTTTAGGAGCCACAGTCTGCCCTGAGGCCAATTGGTATAACCTGGCTCTCTTCCATATCACAGAATCATGGAATCATTAAGGTTGGAAGAGACCTCTAAGACCATCCAGTCCAACCATCAACCCAACCCCACCATGGCCACTAAACCATGTCCTGAAGTGCCACATCCACACAATTCTTGAACCCCTCCAGGGATGGGGACTCCACCACCTCCCTGGGCAGCCTGTTCCAGTATTTGACCAATGACCAGTGTATGAACAGCTGAGATTTCTCACCTGCTGAAACAGGATATCCACATCTAAACTAACTGCTAGAAAACAACCCATAGCCCATACTAAACCCCCAGATGTAGCCAGACATTAAAGACTTAACTGGACTGGTCCAAACTAAGCTACCATTTTTTTAATGTGCATGTCTGTGTGCCAGTGAACAGTCCTTTACACCAAATTTTTTTGTTTACTAGTATGTAGCCCTAGGTTTAGTGTCCAGAGAAATGAAGAACCAACGTTTCCCAAGAAATCTGAAAGAAATCCCAATGTTCCAAGAACATCTGTAAACAAAAAATAAGGAAGATTTTAGTTCATTTAATGAAATTTGATTTGGGGTGGAATGAACCGTTTTACAGAAAGGAACTCGCTGGTCTGGATGACAGATAGATTTATATTATCCTAGTTTTTTTCATTTGCATGCTTATTTTCCCATATTTCACAGCTATCTTTCTTTATGAAAATTGTTTTGATTTTTACTGAACAGAAATACCACATGTTCATGTCAAATTATTCTCAATTGATGTATATATAAGCAGCCTGCCATACCACCAAACAAATTCAATATGTGGCCCCAAACTAGATCCAATTTCTCATTAACCATGTAGTAATCTGCAAATAAATGTCTTATATGAGATGGCTTTATGTGTAGGACAAGAGGAATCAATGACACATTTTGGTAAAACTCAGGAATTTTAAAAAATGTGTTTCATTTCTGTACAGGCATGTTTATTTTCTACTCCACGGTGTTTCAAATAAAAATCTCAGGGTATATGAAATGAGATATTATCCATGCATTTTTTTGCTCATAAAATGTATTGATTTTATGCTATCAAATGTTATAGAAACACATGGGCTTTCTTGAATCTTGCCTGCTGTGGGAATATCACTCTCTAACTGATCTGATGGCTCTTTCCATGCACACTCGATCATGTGGGACATTTACAGATCATCTAGACCAATCTCCCTGCCACAGGCAGAGACACTTTTCACTAGATCGTGGTGCCTAAAGCCCCATGCAACCTGACCTTGAATTTTTCCAATGATGGGTCATCCACAATCTCCTTGGGTGATCTGTTCCAGTGTCTCATCATGCTCATTGTAACAAATTTCTTCCTTATGACCAATATCTCTTCATCTTTCTTGTAAGCCCACTTTAAGTAATGAAAAACCACAATAAGGTCCCTATGGAGCCTTTTCTTCTCCAGGTTGAACAGCTCCAACTCTCTCAGCCTTTCCTCACAGGAGAGGTGTTTCAGCCCTCTGAATAGCCCTCTGCCCTTCTGCAGGAGAAGTTCCACCTATCAGACTGCCAGGAAGAAAGAGATAACCCCTTCTTCATAAATAAACTAGTTAAAATTAATGGAAGATCCTACTGATTTCTCTTGCTTTGCAGATTAGAGGTAGTGGGAGCTAACATTGGCAGCAACAGACTCAGTGGAGCTAGACAAAAATAAGGGTAACATCTCATGTACTCTGATGCTAAAGGAGAACAGTAAGTTTCTCATCTGAGTAGAACAATATTATTGGTCTCCAGCATTCAAAGCATATTCAGTGACCAGCCTGTACTTGAAAACAGGTATCAATGCAGCAGTCAGAAGACTGTATTGTAAGACTATGGGTAGCAGCCTAAATGCGATCCCAATAGTGTCATAAAGTGATGACACTTTGAGGGATTACAGAAAAAGGAGCAAACAGTGGGAATTTTCAGGAAAATAAAGAGATGGTGAAGATCAGGAAGCAAACAGAAGATTTCAGAATAGTCTGCATTAGCACCTTTTCAACTTCCAAGCGTGGTCCCAAATGAATGCACAATTCATGGCCCAGGGTGCTTATACAAGCTGGTTCTTCTTAGTTCTTATTCTTTTTTTTCCTCCTTGAGATTTGGGGAACAATTAAGGAAATATTATGACTACATATACTATTAGTGGAAAGAATAGGAAGCAGAGATACTGTGCAGCCCTATTTACTGGCTAGGTAAGATACAACAAGGTTTTTTTACCAGAAAAGATAAAAACAGTTCCTTTATTTTAATCTCCCACATAGAACTGTATTCATTCCAAGAAACCATACACAGAGAGCAGATAAAATAATGGTAGCAAGGTACCGATGACAAATATGTTTCAACTGCATATTAGAAATTACCCAAATAAAGGTTTTAGAACCTGAGAAGTTGGCTGTGTGATGAGTTCTGCCTTTCACCATCTGAGATATAAAAGTGGTGATCATACTTGAAGTGGCTCACTCTCTCTGAAATTGTAACCAGATGAGAGTTTTAAAAAGTAGGGGATTAATGTGCTTTAGGCAGCATCATGTCCCACCTTGTACCAGATGTCTCATCTCTTTAGAAGCATCATCAAGAAGTTAACAAATGCAAATTGTCTCCTGGCTCTGCAGTGGCTGCGGGTGGAAGTGAGTAGCAAGGGTGCACAGTGGTGTGCAGAGAGTCCCATGGGACATCTAAGAACAGTTTGCTGAGGTATTGACCCTTGAGAAGCCATTCATAGACTTCAGGGAATAGCAAAAGAAAAGCAAATAAGGGGAAAATATCAAGTTCTACACCATGCTGAACTCGTACAAGTGTCTTCTCTGTTCTTGGCTGTATATACAGAAGTAGAGCCAAAGAAAACCAACGTCTACTTCATCACACTGAAAAGGACACATAGGTAAACGTATTGGTTACTGAGAACCAAGAAATACTTTCCCTCGGCATGTATAGGGTCCAAAATGCCTGCATGTTACAGATCATACTATTTACAGCTCCCTGTCCTTAGCCTACAGTGGGATTTGACTTATTTTGTTAATCACTATGTTATTATTTTTATAAAGACGCAGCTGAAGTCACACGTGCTGAAATTAGTTATGACAGAAGGTCTCCCTTATAAAAGCAGCCTTATTAAAGCAGGCACACAGAGGTATCTAACATTGAATCACAAGGATAGAACAGCTGGCTGTGAAGGATTAAGTTTTGATTACTTCAATGTTCAGATTATATTTCCCTTGATTTTTGAGGCTTTAGGGTCAGACTGCCACTATACAGGTAATAATGATCCGTCTTTCACTTTACTCTGTCAAGTTGATGATGAGAGTATGTGACCTGTAAAAAAGCTAAAACATGGTTTTATGCCAGAAAACACTGCAATGGAAATGCTCAATTTTTAATGCATTTTTGTGTATTAGTAATAAGCACCTAGCAAATTTGTAGCTGACTTTTTACTCAGCTTTCTTTTTTTTTTTTAAAGCTCATAGATCTAACATTTTAGTTACCAGTTTATTTATTGAAACTCAAGTCAGTCTGCTGCCTCTTCTGGCAAAGGCTGGGATTAAGTGATGGTGAATTGGGAAAAGCATTGCAAGCATGAAGAGTCAAATTCAAATGCAACTCATCCACATGTTTTAGAAAATGGGCTACTCAGAACATTATCAAATGGTCCAGAAAAAAAATCTAAGCCTACTCATTTTCCAAGGTTTAAAATATCTGAACTTATTCTGAACTCCAGTTGTACTTATGAATTTCTGTTCACGAAAACTACAGCAAAAATGGCAGTGCATGATTTTCTTCACTATTATTCTATCTATGCATTAGCACACTTTTTTTTTTAAAAAAAGGAAAAATTAAGATTTTTAAGATTGCAAATTATGGACGTAACTAATGTAGAAGTTTGGATTATCAGAATGGGTAACACTTCTCGTAACTGGGACATCTATTTATGGTAAAATTCTAGGTTGAAATAAACAGAACTCCTCCTAAATACTCTGAATAGCCAGATGGCCTTAGTTTTCCTTGTGTAAACAACTAAATCTTTGATGTCTGCATAAATACCACAATATGTAACTGTCCCTCCAAGGCATTTCTAGTCTAATTGAAATTTACCAAATATCCCATCTGAAACTTCTTTTCAAATTGCCAGTGAATAGACGGTTTGTAAATTGTTGCTGTGCACAAAGCAGGTAATTATGAATTAGACATACCCTGCTGCTAATATCACTCACAGTCATTCACATTTTCCACTGTTGTGGACTTTTAAAGATAGTGAAACTTAAGAGGGCTCTAAAAATTAGGGTTTGGTATTTCCTGCTATATGGTATGGTTTTGTTGCTACATTTATACATTTAGAGAATCTATTTCATTACATGGCAAACTCAAGTAGTTTAGGAGATCCCAGTCTTTTGATTGAGAAGAAAATCTTCCTGTTTAACAGAGCAATAACAGTCACTGCTAACGCAAGTTTCTAGGTCCCATGCATACTAGTGGGTGGATTAAAAGCACTCTTTTCCTAGGGTTTCTCTTATTGCCATTTTACACTGAGTTTTACAGTGCATGCCTGCTGATACTGTGTTCTAAGACCGATGCTGCTAATAAGACCATGATCAAAAGTCGCTGCAGAAAATAGCCACACTGAGACAGCCTGTGCTCTGAACCTTAAGCAATTTTTTGAAGTCACGTCTCTGCTGGAAACAAGCTCCTTTACAAGTGAACCCAGAGATCAAGTTACGAGCAATTCTCATCCATGTCAGTAAAAACTTAATTTCCTAAGTTAAACTTGTCTCTAAAAGCCCTGTAAAATCAAGCAGTTGACTCTATATCTGGATGAAGCAGATGAGACAATTCCTCCCACAAACCCTGCTGTGGGAGTGATAACTTCCATCAAGGAAGCTATACCACAGAGCTGGCACGCAGAGGAAAGGAGTTACACTCACTATTTCTGCACTGACTGCCCGGCCTTTACCTGAGACTTTGGGACACTGAGGAGTGAAGAATTTGCCTTAACTTTCTTGTCCATGTCAGTCTATTTGTAGGGACCAAGCACTAAATAACTTGGTAGAAAAGGATTAGTTGTTCACGTCCTTGACCTTCCTCTCCCTGTGCTGCAGTATTTCCCAGTATTAAAGAAGGTGAGGGATATTTGTTCATCACACAGTTCTGGACAATGCCTCCCTTCTAGATCACTCCCTGTTATATGAAAGTAGGTTATTTTAGAATTATTTTTCAGATGTATGCACTGTACAATTTTAGACGCATTTCTACAAAGGAATCTCACTGTTATAAACCATTTGCTCATGATTCTTTTCATGCTTTACTGACATTTTTTTATTGCTCTTGATTTTCTTGAGCTTAATTGCCTTCTTCTCTACCACTGAAATTGACAGCAATTCTAAAATTAATTTAAATACATGCTTTCAAAAATGTAGTCAGAAAGACCTAAACGAGCAGGGTTATGTTCTGAGAAAAAACTGATGTCACCGTAAATGTATAAAAGCCTCCAAAATAATAGGTCTCAAATGCTCTCAGAACTCTGGTGTAGAATTAACATTTGCATCAGCTGTTCTATCAATGACAGCAACTCATCCACTGGAAATTTCAGATCACCCAAGTCTTCCTTAAAATGGGAATGAAATGAAAGCCTCCCAAAGAAAAATATTTTCCATCTGATTTGTGCTTTCCATTTCAAATGTGTAAGCAGTATAGTATAATTAAGATATTCTCATTTAAAACTATGCACTGGCTTAAGAAATACCTAGTTTATTTTTTAGTTTTCTGTCAGTCCTTGGCACAAAACCTTGGTAACCTGATATGAATAATTTAAAAAGTAAAGACATTTTGAAATATAAAATATATGGAAAGATTTTGTTACACATTTTAAATTTCAAGACAAGTTTTGGACTATCTGTGTAGGGCCTTAAGAAATGTTCTGGAAGATATATTTTAACCTATTATAATAAAGTACTATTACTTGATGTTTTATAGCAAGGGTGGCCATGTAAGCAAGATTTTAAAATGCTAGGTTTGAAAACTTTCCTTTTGGAGTTTTTCAGTTATTCCTTGCAATTTTTGTTTCAGATCTATCACTAAATCTCACATTCTGATTCTTTTGACTTACTGACATGCTGAGCTGATTTCAAAACTCAAAATAATTTAATGGAAAAGGTGGATAGCTAATACACAGAGTTCAGCATATGCTTAAGCACTTAAAAAAATCCACAAAATTATCTCTGGATCTTATATTTGCACTTTTATTATGCACTGAAAAACCCTCATGGTAGTGATGGAAGTGAAAGCAAATAAACACAATACAGCAGAATGATCTTACTGAAAGGACTGATAAAAGACACTACTACTCACCTATCATCAAGGGAACAGTTTCTACTACTCCATCTCATGTCTGTCACCTCTAGCCCTTAAAGGACAGTAAAAACACCTTCTAAAAACTAATATAGAATCATAATACAGTTTGGATTGGAAGGGACATTTAAAAGTCATCTAGTCCAACACTCTGCAATGGGCAGGGACATCTTCAACTAGACCAGGCTGCTCAGAGCTACATCCAACCTGACAGGGAGCAGAAGGAACCCCCATAATGCAAGAAGAAATGGTCAGCAACATGCTATATCACTCAGACAAACACAGGTCTATGGGGATCCTCCCAAGGGTACTGAGGGAGATGAAGAAGTGCTCACCAAGCCACTTTCCATCACTTACAAGAAGTGCTGGATAACCAGGGAGGTCCTTGTTGACTGGAGGTTAGTAAATGTGATGTCCATCTACAAGAAGGGCTGGAAGGATGATCCAGGGAACTACAGGCCTGTCTGTTTGACCTTGGTGCCAGGGAATGTTATGGAGAAGATCATCTTAAGTGCCATCATGCAGCACAAACAGGACAACCAGGGCATCAGGCCCAGTTAGCATGGATTTATGAAAGGCAGGTCCTGCTTGACTAATCTGGTCTTCTCCTATGACAAAGTGACCCACTTGGTGGATGAGGAAAAGGTTGTGCATGTTGCATAGTAGACTTTAGTAAAGCCTTTGACACCATTTCCCACAACATTCTTCTGTATCAACTGTCTGCTCATGTCTTAGACAAGTGTTCTATTCGCGGGGTGAAAAACTGGCTGGATGACCAGGCCCAAAGAGTTTTTATGAATGGAATTAAGACTAGTTAGTGACCAGTCACAAGTGGTGTTCCCCAGGGCTCAGTACTGGGGCCAATTCTATTTAATACCTTTACCAATGATCTGGATGAGGGGATCAAGTGCACTCTGTCAGTTTACAGATGACACCATGTTGAGTGGGAGTGTTGATCTGCCTGAGGGTAGGAAGGCTCTGCAGAGGGTTCTAGACAGGCTGAATCGATGGGATGAGGCCAAGTGTATGAAGTTGCACAAGGCCAAGTGCCAGGTCCTGTACTTGGACTATAACAACCCCATGCAGCGCTACAGGCATGGGGATGTAGTGGCGGGAGAGCTGCCTGATAGAAAAGGACCTGGGGCTGCTGATAGACAGTGACTGAACACAAGCCAGCAGAGTGCCCAGGTGGCCAAGATGGCCAATAGTATCCTGGCTTGTGTCAGGAACAGTGTGGCCAGCAGTGCTAGGGAAGGGAAGGTCCTCCTGTACTCAGTACTGGTGAGACCACACCTCGAATCCTGTGTTCAGTTTTGAGCCCCTCACTACGGGAAAGACATTGAGTTGCTGGAGCATGTCCAAAGAAGGGCAATGAAGCTGGTGAAGGGTCTAGAGCACACATCTTCTGAGAAGCAGCTGAGGGAGCTGAAGTTATTTAGCCTGGAGAAAAGAAGACTCATGGGAGAGGTTATTGCTCTCTGCAGTTACTTGAAAATAAGTTGTAGTGATCTGGGTGTTGGTCTTTTCTCCCAAGTAACAGGTGATAGGGCAAGAGGAAATGGCCTCAAATCCTAGGATAGGTTTAGATTGGATATTAGGAAAAAAATTTTCAACAAAATGGTTGTCAAGCATTGGAACAGAATGCCCATGGAAGTGGAGGAGACACCATCCCTGGTATTATAAAAGACAGGTAGATGTGAGGTTGTGTAGATTTGGGGTCTGACTAGATGAACTTTCAAGGTTCCTTCCAACTCCTAATATTCTGTGATTCTGTGACATGGCGCTTAGGGTCATGATTTAGTCAATCTAAGACAAAATGAAAATACAAAAGCTTATTTACATGACTTATCTTAAGAAGTCTCTCATGGGAGGACTCACCTTCTAGAGATCCCCATTTTTGTTCATTTCTTCATTCTTCATTTCTTCATTCTTCATAAAGAGAAATTCAAGTGTCTAAGCTAAGACAGATGATCCCACCCTCAGTATATATATATTTCTGTGTGAATTACATCCATCTGCTCAACTTTATATATATATATATATCAACTTGTACATAATCAGATATTCTAACAACAACATTGCTATTGGAGTAATGCACTTAGCTTATTACTGTTTTTTGATTGAGAACAGCCATAAGTGTAGTAAACTCTTCGGGATAATAACAGATTTACTGTGATTGATCCCCAAAATCCTTAGCATGCATATTCCAGACAGGCCCACCCTTTTCTCCATGAGGGGAATCCCTATCAATCCTTTTATTTAACACTCACGTTAAACCATTTCTCTCATTCAGTTGCAATAAAAGCTTTTCTGTAGGATTTAAGCTATTATTTTCACCAATCAAATACTTAATGTTGATAATCAAATGAGCTCCTATAGTTGTAGCTGCCAAGTCGCTGCAGGCCAAATAATGGTTATAAATACAATCCCTTGGGCAACCATGCATAGCAAGAAATTAATAACTATCTTGTTTTATGGGAAACTTACAGAGAGAAAAGGCCTGTAATGAGATACAATATCATACACTATGAATTGTTAAAGGACTGCCAGATCATCTACTCTGGCCACCTGCAAACCATAGGCATCAGTGTCATATTGCAGCAATAACCCATGGAGAAGAATTTATATTCTAAAACAGCAGGTTGGATTAGAGGACTCCATGGAACAATTCAGTGCTCACACATGATCATTGCGAAGACATCCAGAGCCAGATGTTGGCAAAAGCTAAGTACATTTTTATATTTGAATCCTCTCCTCCTTTGAGGCTTACATGATTACCCATGCTGTCATGTTATTGCCTTGAGACAGAGCACAAGGCACTGTCCTGAGGCAAGGCATCTAACTCAAAGAAGCTCATTCTTGAAAAACATGGACAAATTTTCAGTTTACTTGGTCTGTGGGTCAAAGCACCAAACAAGGAAGCTGAGTTTCTTTTCACTGTAAAGGAAAAGAAGTAGTCTGGACGTCCCAGGTCTTGGCAAACACATCAGGCAACCTCCTGTTGACTATACATCTAAACTTAATGAATCTTACATTCTTATAATATCCCGTTTCACAACACATTCAGCTTCCACCACAATCCGCTGTTACCATAAAATCCAGACCTTTTACTGGTCCAGGTTCCTCAGCACCACTGGATGCGTCTTGTTGTGTGGGCTTCTGTTTTTACAGTTGGCTTAATGGTCCAAGACTTGGTCTTTTTCTACTGGGGGTAATGCTTCACTCCCACAGACTCTGCTATTAGGATCAGAAACCTGGGAGGTCTGAAGGCAGACCTTACCAGTGAAAACCTCAGCAAAAATAGGCATACAAATAGAGCTGTGAATTGTGACATCAGAGAGATGGTTTCTTAACTTTCAGCACCAAACAGTAATGTCCTTTCTTGGATCAGACCAAAAAAGACCTGCTGGAGAAGTTTTTCATTTTGTGGTGGTCAGTTTCCATAGGAAATGTCACAAGTAGTTTATGAATCACTCATATTCTGCTTGAGTTCAGCAGAAGTGTGACCCTCCCAGTGGCTAATTTGGGTTGGATTGGTTAGTCCCAGTGGACTCCACTCATACCACCCCTTTCTCACTGCTTAGACTCAGAGTCATGGAATGGGAACACAGAAGGCAACAGAGCCAATAAACTATTCCTGTAATGCAGGCTAATGTTTGAAAATTGCATTTGAGCAATTTTGTTGCCATTTCACTACACAGCTTGTAGTGCACTACAACCTGCAGATGTGCCTTATGGCACAGAATAGTCTACCATGTCTACCTGGTGGCAGCTCTTTGTCACTTTTCCTGTTATCCATTTCTTCCAAATTTAAAGCTGTGTCTTTTGCTAGCTGGTGAGAAAATCTAGTGAGTACTGAGTGTAGGAGAGATGATGGTAGGTAAGCTCCTCGTCCTTCTATTTTCGTGTTACACCATATGGTAGGAAATCAGAAGTTGAGGGTTACTAAACATTTAGAAGGGCCTGACTGACTTATTTTCAAGTGTCTTGTATGTTTCATATGGACTATTGTTTATATTAAATGATAATGCTAATAATATCCTCAGATTCTGTTTAATATTAATGAGTAGCTTCCCTGACCTATTTAGAAAGAAGAATAAAGAAATCATGGGGATAATATAAAATCATGATACACTGATCACCTTCATCTACACTAGGTTAATAATAATCTCTGCAAGCATGTGACAGCTAATTGATATGTGCCAGAATGATGTTCTCAGTGTGTTAATGAATTCATTTAATGCAGCAGATGCAACAAGAAGCCTTACAGACCACTATGTGTTGTTACACACATATAGTATAAAGCTCTCTCATCTACCAAACTCCTTACCTCTATACTCTAAAATGACTAATCAAAATAAAGCTGCTGTGAAGTATAAATCAAAATGAACCTTCTCCAATAAAACAAAAAAAAATAATTAATTCCCATGAAACTAAAATTTTATTGGAAGTTTTAGACTTTGGGAATGAATTTGCAATATCTATTAGAGCAAAGGATGATGTAAGAGAGCATAATTGTAACACTCCTACAAGTCCATGAAATTTCAAAAAATGTGACTCAAAATTTATTTTTTTTTGCTATTTTAATAACCACACCAGTACAATACGATAATGTAATTAAGTAGCAGGGACAATATCATTTAAGAGAAAGTGTTCACTTTTGACTTCTTCACAGGAAGTAGCATAGCATATGAAACATCCTTATCAGCCATACCAACTCTTTGCTTCTGTTTCCAAGCCAACTATCTTTAGCTGTTTCTGTTTCTTCAGGCTTAATCATACTGTGTCCAACAATTTACCCCGAAAGATTTTTAGACAAATTCAGCTGTGTAATGTGTAAGCCCCCTGTAAAGTCTGTTTTGACCCTCATGTCAGTCTGACATCTGAACCACACCTCCTATTTGCTTCAGAAGATGAAAGAATGGTTTGAAACATTGCTTAACTAAGGGCAATGGCCAGGAAAAGGTTTTACTCAATAGCATTGTTTACTGTGAAGATGACTGTGATCAGGATTGAGTTACGGTGGTAATTTATAACACAGTGGTTAATACTTGGTAGCTAGATGGAAAATAGCACTACTCTCAACCCCTGAAATAAGGTCAGGTGCATACCTTGCTCTTTTTACCTTAATATTATCCCTGGAATAATGACAATTAGCAACAGAGTAAGTAAAGAAACAGATCTAACATCTCATTATTTTATGAGAGCATTTCAGACAGCCGCAGAGCTAGGTCTCAGGGTCCTCACCCAGACTTCTTGCCCCATGGCTTCACTGGATATGAGTGCAATAACAATGTCATATAATTTTCTGATTTCTCTTAACTGAAGCAGTTTGAATTAATCCAGCTTCCACTGAAGCTAAATAAATAAATTGGTAAACTGTGTCTTTAGGATAGCACTCACTTCCCTGCTATGCCCAACTACTTCACATGTAACAGAGACAGATGTCTAGAATCACCTCTGCTTTACCAAATTCTCTCAGCTGTAAACTGGATTAAGCTCTGTCAGCTGTAAAAATTATTAGCAAATTGGCTTTCAGCACTTTGAGAACATTAAGATTAACTTTTAAGGACTCTTTAACAATCCCCACTTACTTAAAAAGACCGTTCTTCTTTTCTTTCTTCTGTATTGTGGGTAAATGAACCAGACTGAAAGCTTAAAATTATTCTCAGTTTCTAGGCAGAGTTCTCAAAATCTGTACTTCTTAGGTGGGAATTCAGATGTATACACTTCAAAATCAAAGTTAGTCTAATACTACAGGTTGATTTCTATGGCCAAAAATATTCTGAGTATTTTTGACCAATCATACTATAAAGCATGGTCCCTTTCAATCTACATGGTTACTCAGTGAATCCATGGATGCTACCTCAAAATCTTGTTTTATTAATGAGCAAAAATTCTCATATTAATAGTCTAATCCTGTCGGTCAACCAACCAGTCATATCTGCTTGCCAGCAAAAGAAGGATTTCATATCCAGTTAGTCCTCAGAAACATGAAAACCATACAGGTATCCTTTGGACAGTCACCTCAGGAAGTCACTAAGGGTAGATTAAGTTTGTTTTACTGATGAAACTTTGCCCCAAAACACTGTGTACAGAGCATATGTTTTGAATAGTCTGCGTACGCATAGTAAAAAAAAAAATGTTCCTTCATTCCTGATCAAAACACGTACTAGTACATTTTAGGACACTTTTCTTCTTAGACAGCTTGAGAGTTGATTTATATTTAGCTTAATGCTCCTTTCTGTTGGAATTCTAATTCAGTTCTGAAGAGGCAAGCATCTCTGCATTCTTTGGATATTGTGCATGGCAGAAATATCAGAAATATGTAGCATTATTTAGGAATGTGTGCATCCAGCAGACTATGCGTGCTTTCCATGCCTGAATAATCTAAACCAGAATATACAATATGAAACCTTCCTCCCTATTACCCCCACAGAGCTGGCATAACATAATGATTTTCTGAATCCTTGGTGCTCTGTGAGCAGCTGCTTTGTTCTTATTCATCCTGGAGCCAACAGGGCTACCTCTGAATGCTGGTATTCAGCATGCACCTATTTTAGTTCCTGGCTCTAGCTGGCTGTTTACCTGCAGCTAGCAGAAAGTGGTGATCACATAACCACCAAGTTTATATGTTTATTTTGCATCCTTATTCTCCAAATAATTTCTAAAATTCCCTAAAAATAATCTAGAAACAGATTGAAGAAGGTGAATGGTAGACTGAAGTACTAGCTTATCTATAAAATCTTTTATTTTTTTATTGAAGACTTACAAGAGCAGTTGCCACACTGTCTCCCTTTTCTGTTTCAGGTCCAGCAGTCTATAGCAAGAAGTGGCAGTGAATAAAATAGTTTGCCAGATGAACTGAAAACAGACTTAGCCCAATGTTGGTTATGGCCTATTTACAATGCTGGCTGCAAAGCTCAACCCTCCTTTACCACTCCATAAGCCATTAGACTATGGAAAAGTTATATTTTTCAAAGCACTTGTCCAAATAGAGATCTGGCTGTAAGGGATACTGTGAGCAACAGCAGATCATGCCCTTTCATGAGTGATTATAATACTGGTACTTCTTGTTCTCGCTATGGCTTTTTGCAGAAGATTTGCCTTTTTGAGGTTGAAAATAGCTAAAACAGCAGTACTAGTGTGAGATGAGTGTGAGCTGTGAGCTTTGCATCGTACCTCAGTGTGAGAACCTATGTTGCATCTGAGGAGCTCGTGTATATTAGCATGACACGGAGAGCTTGCTTTGTACACTGGACCTTCAGCAGATCGAAGTGGGTTTGAGATTTTACTGACTTGCAAAGACACTGCAGCAACTTCAATGAGTTCATCTCTTCCCTCTGCTTAACACTCATTTTTTACAACATGCAATTTCATAAGTAAGTAGGGTGATCGTAGGCTTCCCAGTAAAGTTGCATAGAAAAGACTCTTCTCCTTCCTGAGGGTGGCCAAGAGGACACCATATGAATAGCAGAAGTTAGGGGTAGGCTAAGCTAGAGGGGAGAAGTAGGGCCTTACCAGAGCATCCAGTTTGTAGAATATAAATTCACACCCAATTACTCTTATAATGGTCTTTTATAAAGGTCTTTACAGGCAATGCTCGTAAAGTGTTGAAAGCTATGGAGTTTATTTTCAGTCTCAATATGGTGGCATCAGAAGGATCAGATCCAGTATCCAGATCAAAAATTCCAATTTCTTAGTCTGAGCTGCATAAAGAAGGTAATAGAAGGCAGTCTGCAACTGAGGATAACATTGAGAGATTATATGAGAGTGTGTTCAGCCAACATGCAATTGGCCTGCAGTAAATAAAAGAAGTTAATTCCATTAGAGCCCATGAAAGGACTTCTGAAGCTGTTGACAATTGTTTTTAAGCAATTATAAACAAAGAAGGTGTAAATCCAGTTGTTCTGTGATGAGATAAATATTTTAATGGGTCTCTGAGCACCAATACAGAGTTTCTAATGAACAGTACAACGGGCTACAATCTTCACAAAGCAAAGCCTTCCATTATTATGCAAATAAAAAGTGTTTCAAAGAGCAGTGTATGCTGTGTAAGTACCTAACCTGGACTAAGTTCATGTGGCTGAGCAGAGTGAAAGGTCCTTGCTTTGGCCTGGCAGGCCAATGGTGTGAAACTTCAGTGATTTTCACTAAGATTTGTATAGATTTAAAGCTTACTACTGTTCTTCCTGCTGCAGCCCAGCCAGGAACATCAGCGCTGGACTGATGTCATTGTCTGGAGCTGCTGGGACCACATTTATCAAACCAGACATCCTATGGAGGCTAAATAATGGGTTGCAAGTATTGAGGGCTTTAAATCTAAAAAACCTCGTACTGTTTTGATAGCTATAAATAAATGTCCACTTAAACTGGCAGTGAACCTAGAGAAAATCCTCTGTGCTGACTATGCTTACATCTATGTTGCTGTTTTTCAGCAGTATAAAAAAAGTATGTGAATTCATGCACTGGGAATGCATGGAGAAAAGACATTTCTAGCCCTACCTCTGCTGTTACCAGAGGTAGTAAGTTTGATTGAGAACAAGTATTTGATCTAAGCATGAGACATAGAGACCATTTGATATTAATCTGGAGTGCTTTAAATGTCTGTTCATATGCATTGCTTAAAAGACAGTCAGTGCAAGTCAGCTATTCTTAAACCCCAAATGCCTCAAAAGGTAACCTCAAAAGGTAACTGATAAACATCAAAGAAAGCGAGTGTCTAATTTTTATTTTGAAGTCTTATTCACTTAAGAAATAGTTTACAGCTTAGCCATAATGTTGCTTTCTTTTTGTACAGAGAAATGATGGTAAGCAACATCATATAACAACTAACATCATACAGTTCAAATTATTCGCTATTCTCACCCAAAATGAAATCTCATAGAGGCACACATCGAAATTCTTCTTTCTTCCTCCTTCTCTGCCTTTCCTCTCCCTCCTGCTCCCTCTTCCATGGCTGACATCTCGAGAGGAGCTTGTTTAACCGTCCTAACTCTGAGGTCTACTCCCCCCAAATATTGGCTGAGTGTAACTCTGTGTATTTTATATTATAACTGTTCTTAGTTTATTATTATTATACTGCTATCAGTAACTGCAGCCCAGAACTCCAGTATAAATTGAAGACAAAGCTCTAGGGACATTTTATTGTGGAAATGGAGGACAATCTCACCTTTCTTTATAAATAGCAGGTGGTACAGTGCATAAGTCTGGTTCATTTAGTAAGTACAGGCATAATGTGTCTTGCAGTTATAAACTGTTAATGAAACACAGTTTTTATTTCCTTTCTCTTGTCACTTTGGATTGTGAGAAGTATCTTTGAGTAGTACTGCAATTTGTGATTCATGTGGAAGGAACTCTGTCTAGAATGAGGAGTTAGAATTAGATACATATTTCAATTATATTCCTTTCCTGTATTGTAACATTTAAAATTATTTTCAGAATATTACAATTAAGCTCATTATTAAAGCTCATTACACATCCTCATAATCTTTCTCGCCTAAAATTGGTAAAACCGATGAAGAAGACTGAAATTTTAACAACGCAAAGAAGTTCTCTAAAATGGCAACATTACTCTATTAAGAAACTTTAAAGCTTGCCTAAGTGAGCATAACAAGCACATTCTTAAAGCCACATTTATGGAACAAGTGCTGCATAATGGACAACCACACCGATCATTCTGTGTGAGATCATTTTTATTAGTGTCATTATAATGCTCTGAGATAACCGACTCTAACATTTTAATCTTACAAATCAGGCATATTCTGGCTACTGTGATGGAAATCTTCATCCACCCTCCAAAACAGCTTACAACTGCCAGAATAAATAGTAGTTGTGAAATATTGTTCCTTAAACTTAATTAGGTGGCAGATTCCTGTGGGAGCCTTTTAGAATTCTAATACACAAATTACAGAAAAAATACTAAAGTAATTTTTTAGTGTCTGACAACACAGAATGATATTGCTGCTATATCTCTTGAAAATAATTGGAAATGTAGTGTTAATTGATAGGAGAGAGACTGGGTTTTGGATTTGTTTGTTGGGTTTTTTTCCAAAATAACTCTTTAGGACATAGCGAGTGTTTCTGAAGAGCTCTCAATATCTTTTACCCCTGAAGTGTCCGAAATCATAAAAAAACTCATTTTAAAGAAATTCAGTGTATTCAAGAGCCTTCTATAATACCGTAATTCTGTGGCTTCTAAGTAGCATCAGACATTGAGAGAGATGGATGTATTGGAGTATTGCAAGGAAATGTAAGAGGGGGAGGTTACTCCACTGTGCAGCCCACAAATCAACCCCATGGGTGCTTCCAGCCTTAGCCCAAGTCTATCAGTAGGCCAAGTATGTGTTGGTTTTTTTTTCAGAAATGTAGCATAAGTGTTTCCAGAGAAATTCAAGCAAGCGTGAAGTTTCCTAGCCAAGTTGTGTTTCTGCTCTCTGAATTTACAATTCTGAGAAAGTATTCTACTTAAATGGAAAACAAACAGATTCCCCCAGCCATAGCCCCTTCTTCCATGTGCACAGACATCTGGCATAGAAAGCTTTAAAAAATTAAGAGGGAGAATGTGGGACTCCAATACCAACACGTGCCCACTCTTCTCTGAAGGACTCTCTTAAAAATCCTTTTGCTCATTATTTGGTAAAAATCATTAAAATCAGTCAGTTTGTTTTGGCTGAGTTTGAGACTGATTCAATCCATTTTGAGCTATTTTTCAGTGGTTTCATTTTCCAAACTTGTATGCATCTTTTGGGCTCAGGAAATGTTGGCACGAGTGCAGTGTTCTTGGTTTCAAAAGTATTAAAACATCTTTCCCTTTCACCAGGGTTTTATTTCTCTCATTACACCATACAAAAAGAAGCAAGAGCTCCTCATTCTGCTGCCAATTTTTATCCTCATAATAATAATAACAAGAAGAAAACTGGAGCAAACAGTAAAAAAATAAGTAATTTTTATTCTACCTAGAATATGTTCATCTAATTAGAAGGGTTACAAAACAACTGGATTTCCTCTACAAAATCTGTTAAAGGGCGAAAAGTTAATTCCTATTTTCAGATCTTCATAAAGGCATATCAAATCAGAAAGGGTGATTATAGGTGATGATAAACACAGCAGAAATATTAAAAAGAATAATGAAATTTTGAGTACTTAAAATAATTTGATCTATTATTTTGTTGGAACATCACCTGTTTGTAAATAGTGGGACATCTTTGACAGGATAGGAAAAATGGTCACAGTATTGCAATGGAAGACTAATGAGAAATGTGCTTAAAATTTATTTCTATGAAGCTGAGGATTAAAATAAGTAAGAATAAAATATAACTATGTCATAAAGAGACGGACAAGAATCTATGGCATGTTACAGGCAATAGCAACACCATGTGGGCTACAAGGCTACAGATTTTTGGTATAGATTTCAGGATTTTTGGACTCCTTATAGCCTATACCACTCAGACTGACCAATATATCTACCTGTTTTCTGAAATTTCATTCCCACACAAGAGCTCTCAATCTCTTCTTTTTTTGTGAAGTAATTCTCTTTCTCTTCTCATTTCTAATACAGTCCTGCTCTAGTTTTTCCTTTTACTGCTGTAAACATACTACTTGATAAAAATGAACTCAGAATTCAAGGGGAGATTACATCATGAATTTAAATAATGACTCTAATAGCTGCAATGTTGAAATTTGAGTATCTTCATGCTCAGTCAGCATGCAAAAGTGAATTGCATAGTCTTTCATTAAATATAAGGTTGCATTATTAACTTTTATTTTATGAATATAGGTAATAATTCAGTAAAAAGATGACTCTTGATGTTCAGACAATATAGAGGGCACAAAGTAGTGTTTCTAACTAGGTGAATGTGAGTCAATTTGGCAAGAATATACTGAGTTTTACTCCTGTTTCCATCAGAAAAGGCAGGAAAGTTACTTTACATTGAATTTTAAAGCTTGAAGAGAATGGACATTTGGAAAGTTTTCAGAAAGTATAATGTCAAATTCATTGCTAGAATGAATTTATCTCAGTATTCCAGAAAATATTCAGTCAGAATTCAATCAGACATTTATGCTAATGGCTTTCTCTATGTCTTTCTGAATATTGTTTGATCTAAATGTAATATTGACCCATTTATTCAAAATTCCCCTTTCAAATAGACTTGATGCCACATAGTCATACTTTCCACAAGAACGGCTGCCCATCCTGATTGATGCCATCACCAAGAGCAACAGATATGTGGCAAAGGGTAGAAGATAATTTTGACAAAAATATGCTAATTTGTAGCCATCTATGATTCACCAGATCTATAATTAATAGGCTTTAAATTGTCTTTTGCAGTTTACATGGCTTCTAGGTTGCTTTGACAGATTTATTCCATGTATGAATCATTGTCCTTGCATTTTTGAAGAAACATAACTTTTTGCCATCCACATTGTCTTGAGGAAATAAATTCCATCAATTTGTTACTTGGTGTTGTTCACTTTGCACCTTGACAGCTGATAATTTTGTTTGATGGTTCTTAGTTCCCATACTATGAAAAACAAGCAACAACTGTTTTCTATTCATGCTTTCTGTGCCCTCTGAGATTTTACAGACCTCTCTCATGTCTTTACCCCAGCTATCTCTTTTCCTTAGTGAATCTCTTCTTTCACAGCAGCTTTTCAGACCCTTTGTCACCCCAATCTCCTTTCTCTGAATCCTTTGGGATTCTGCCTCAGCGTTTTTGAGGGAACATCGCCCTGTAGTCAAGGCAGGACCCAAAGTCACATCATGACACTGTTTCTTTTTTCACTCTGTGCCTTTCCCTGTAACTCCTGCTACTTGGGCTGCTTCCATGGCTACTACTGAACTATTCATAGAAATATGAATTATAACTCCAAGACCTTTTCCCTGAATAGTAACGTCTAACTCAGAGCCCATCACCAAATATATGTGTGTGTGTATTTATGTTCCTTTGTGTGCACATGTAGGTAGTTAGTTTAATTGTTTATGTTATATTTCATTATTTTCTCTCTGTATATTTGTCCACATTTATTATCACTGATTTTTATAACTTATCTTACTCCCATCAACACATACCACTTATACTAATTTATTCTAATCTTGAGTAAATTGAGATTTTAAAGGAACTTGGTTTTGTTTTAAAATGGTTTGCACTGAATTGGTTATCTTCTTATTTTATCCAGCAGTAAGTGAATTCTTAACATGCAGGATTAGAAACACTTTTACTAATTATTTTTTTTGCAAAGTGTTTCTGTCTTGAGTAGTATAAATGCCAAGAATGTGACTTATCCTACTATAGTTTCAACATTTATTAGAAGAAATCTTTATAAATGTTTATAAAATCTTCTTTAATTTGAAAATCAAGAAATTTTTAATAGAGTTCAGACACATTCTTCAAACACAGTCTTTCACATTTAGTCTAAAAAGTCTGTGTTATCTTTCTGCACTGCCTTTTGTTTCTGCTTTAACTTATCACATACCTATGATAATAATAGAATTGTTTCTGAATTCAGGTGATACGGGATTTTTATGTCTGCTTAACCGTTCTGGACTCAGAGTTTTGCTTTCCAGTTTTTACAATGTTTCTCTGTGATTTCTCAGAATGTTTTGAATGGGTTTTGAATGTCTCCAGAGAAGGAGATTCCACAGCCTCTCTGGGCAGCCTGTTCAGTGCTCTGACTCCCTCACAATGAAAAGTTTTTCCTCATGTTCAGGTTGAACCTCCTGTGCTCCAGCTTGCTCCCATTGCCCCTTGTCCTGTCATTGGACATCACTGAGGTCACCCCTTAGTCTTCTTTTCTCCAGGCTAAAGAGCCCCAGTTCCCTCAGCTGCTCCTCATAAAGGAGATGCTCCACTCCCTCCATCATCTCTGTGGCTCTGTGCTGGACTCTTTCAAGCAGTTCCTGTCCTTCTTGAACTGAGGGGCCCAGAACTGAACACAATATTCCAGATGTGGTCTCACCAGGGCAGAGCAGAGGGGAAGGAGAACCTCTCTGACTTAGTAGGGCAGGTCATATTTTTCTCAGTTCCTCTTCTGTTTATTGGGGTTAATATATAAATGAATGTAAATTGAGAGACAATATGTGCTTATGTGTTAATGGGAATGGGAGCCATGTATGCCATGAAAGGTAGAGTGAAAGTTATAGAGGATATTTTTTAATATTGTAGTCTCAGATTCATGGGGTAAGCTCCAAAGTTCATTTATATCTACCTGAATAGCTGCCCTCAAAATGACAACTTACACAATAACAGTGAGAATGATGGTGGTGTTTATTCCACAAGGTGATGAGCACTTATAAAGGCAAATATATGTACAGGTATGTAAATGTACAGATACCAACTTACACAATAACAGTGAGAATGATGGTGTTATTTATTCCACAAGGCAATGAGCACTTATAAAGGCAAATATATGCTCAGGTATGTAAATGTTCAGATAGTGAAGTTAATGTTGATTTTTGTCTTCAGTTGTTTTTTTAACTTGTCCTTCCATTTCAATTATTTATTTCTAGAAAATGATGACAAATTATTTAACACTAGGTCACTGATCTGATCTTTGATCATAGCAGCACAAATAGTAATACA
This sequence comes from Mesitornis unicolor, assembly GCF_000695765.1. NCBI lineage: Eukaryota > Metazoa > Chordata > Aves > Mesitornithiformes > Mesitornithidae > Mesitornis > Mesitornis unicolor. Next base: position 50,416 of record NW_010187432.1, on the reverse strand, counting down.
TGCAATTGCTTCTAGAGATTTTGGTAGGAGTTTTGATTACTTGGTTGTGTGCTTAGCACAAAGGAAACGGCATACGTATTATTGATGCCACAAAACAATTCAAAGGAAACCTTACATGATCTTGTTAAAAATATGTAGAGAATTTCCATATTAATAAAATGTCTATAGGAACATCACAAAATCATGATGAAAAAGTTAACTAGTGACAGATTTAAAGGAAAATTATTACTGTAAATTATTACACTGTAAAGTGTTTACCACATTGCGAAGTAAATGTACAACTGCAGCTGTACAACTGCAGCTGTATATCACAACATATTATTTGTACTAAAAGATAGAAACTGTTGACTAAAGTAGACCAACAAGGGAGTCCAGCTGTGGCACAGCTGGGATGGGGGGCCTGTATGCTGAGCAAGGGCAGAGTGTGGGCCGCAGCAGGCTAGGAGCAGGACCTTCACATTTTCCTTCTGGTACTCATCCTGATTTAAGGCCATGAAACAAGAGTGTACTAGACCAGCCCTGCCAAGAACTGGAAGAGATAATTTCTTGTAGGAGGACAAGATCTTGGGATCATTACAGCGCTGAAAATGCCATGTGCTTAAGTTAGAAAATTTGCATGCTCCTCTGAATCACCTAAGGTCTTCAGTAGGAGAGCTGAAACAGCTGAAACAAGGCAAATTTATGAGGTAAAAGGTGCTACCAAGAGACACATGTGGAAATATTCCAAGGTGTTGCTCTCCAAGGTGTTTTGTAGGTGGTTTGGAAAGCAGGAGTCTAGCTGGAGGTCTGGCAAATTTTATTAATCTCAGAAGTTTTGTAAAGCTCACTACTGGAACTTCAGTGATCTTTATGAAACTGATGCCTTTCAACCATTTCTAATTTGGCCTTGAACGTTCACATCAGTGTTACCTATTTAATCTCACACATTTTACCTTGCTGCAAAAATTTCAGACAGACCTCATTTGAAGCGTAGCTAGCAAATTGCTTTAGAAGTAGGATGTGGTAAAAATGGGTTACAAGTAGCTGTAATTAATATTTCCTTCTAAAATCAGCTTGTTAAAGGTAACTGGGATCTTTTTCAAAGAAACAAATGACTACTTTCTCCTGGCCATGTTCCAGAAGAATACATTAGATGCTCAAAGAACTTTTATTAAGAGGTAGAGGAAGTCCAAAATTTGGTTTGGAATGGAAATACTAGAGAAATCACCCTGAACACTTTGACCCTACACACGTTTTCCTCATAATAACCAATGTAAAACAATGAAAACTACTTTAAAGCCCTACTACTCTCTAACTCGTAACATAAGAAATGAAGAAAAGTCAGCTCTTCTGGGCAAGCAAGAAGGTTAGAAAACCAGTGTCCCTACTGTCTACTCCATGATTCAGGACCAGTCCTTCACCCCAAACTTGTCCTCAGCCCAGCAACTTTCAGCTCCTCCTTGAGTTGTGTCAGTGTTCACGCTGTCCCGTCCAAGTCGTGAGGTGATATTTTCCAAGCACCTCTGAAGGCTGGCTGTTGCCCTGCATCCTGCCCATCAACAAAAAGCCTCCCAGCCTTGATGCACATTGCCACCTCTCTGCTTGCTGAGCCCATGACTTCTCTCTGCATGCAAAGATTGGGCTGCTCCCCAGGAAGGTGCAACCTCCCGTCCCACCAGATGTTTCTGCCTGACCCAGAAGATGACAGACAGACAGCATAAGGACACATGTCTTTAGTGAAGCAGAACATATGGTGCACATACAGTAAACCAGTCACAAACAAAACCTTTATACCATCTGTCGTAATGTGCGAAGACATGGAAACTCTGACATGAACTAGAACATCTCTTTTAGAAAGAAGATTGGACTGTTAATGGGATTGGCTTTGGCAATAACATTTCAATCCAAAGTTACTTGCCCTCCACCTCTAAAACAGTGTGAGAGTATGTGGAGCCAGCATTTGGTTCAGGCTGTTGCGGGGAAGGGGTAAGAAGAGAGAAGAAAACACTCATTGTTCAGCATAGTGCCTGGCAGTTTTGTCAGTAGACAATGAATGAGAAAAATATTTGCTGCTACAAAGCATTAATCAATTACTGGTTAACTCTTATTCAATCTAAACTGGAATCAGCTGCCTGAAGTTCAAAGTTTCACATGGGCCAAACTATTTCCAAGACTATGCCTTCATTAGAAAGTGAGAAGTCAAGTAGAAAAGTGTTAAAACAAGGTTTAAAATTCTGTTTACACATGTTGTTTGTCAGTCGTTTTGCATTAATAGAAGAATTTTGAGGAAAATGTAATTAAGTAGAGGAACGATTGTATGGTAAGTCTAAGTGAAAGCAAATTCGGTGTCCTAGAAAACCTTTCAAGTTTCTGAAAATTTCACTTTCTCTAGTAGGATGAAGCCTGGTGCATAGACATGTAACCAAAAGTTCTGACAGCTGGTGAGATTACCTCTTCCTAATAGACTGCAAGATCACTTCAGGGCTGCCTTGTTTGCTTATCCTAGGTGTGAAGTGAAATTTATGAGTACGTCTAACCTCCATTGTCATGTAAACTACTGCATTTTAACTTGCAGGTGGGATGCTCCAACACCACATTCTGGCATGGGGATATCTCACTAAAGTGAAATAATTTAATTATGTGTGACGATATGTACTCTAAGATTATTTTTCGCTACAAAAAGGAGGAACAAGGTGCTGACAAGTGGTGCACTTCAGCTGGTGCACTTCTCTGTCATGTGGGAGAGCTAAGATCAAGCCTTGACATCACTGCTTACTTAATCACATTTGAAAACTGAAACAGCTCCAAAAGACAGAAACAAGGCAGCTGCTTTATAAAAACCAACTATTGAAGCAAGCAAGTGTGAACCACAAGATGCTCAAGTCCCAGTCTCTCAGCTGAATAAAGTACACCAAGGATTCTGAGCCATCTTTCAGATGCTAGGAAAAGGCTTGCAAATTTGGGCGTAGCATCTCTCCTTCCACCTCTTTCCCCTCCTCCCCTTTTTCATAAATTCTTGTCCAAATAGAGCATAGAGCAAAAGTATTGCCTTGAACTTGCACTTTGCAAATGGCTTGTGAAACCTGCTGAAATGTAGCCTGAGTTTAAGATTCATAACAGCATGTGAAAATAGAAGAAGAAGTTGCACAATATTTGAGATTGTTTGGAAAGAAAAAAAGCGCTTGGAAGGCAGAAATAAGCCTTTCCTAGCAAACATTGAAATCTCAGAGTTTATCAGTAACTCTAATAACAATTCTCTAAATCATTTGAAGATAAGATGATTCCAGCATTAAATGCTTTAGTAAGTGCCTTACTAAAAATCTAATTATGTCACGCCATCAGTGAAAGTCAAAGTCAAAAAATCGGTGAAGATATTTTTGAGTGCAAACAACGAACCATTGAGGTGAACTCCCAAGGGGGATGATGGAATAACCCTCCCTTGGTTCTTCAGCTCAAAACTGAATGTAATCTTGAACACACATCAGTCAAACACAGGGAATGCAAAAAAAACAAGGCAAAAAAAAAAAAGGCAAGGGGTTTTACAGATAAACTTTTGGGTGAAATGTAAAGTATCTTCGCAAACAGGAGGATGGCCTGGATTTTCCAGTGGTCTCTTTTGACCTAAATGCTATGAAAGAAAAACAAAACATGAAAACAAACTATGAATCAGATCACTTCTAAGTAATGGTCCCTCAAATGGAATGTTTTCTTAATCTGACTATTTCTGTAATGCTGTCAAATCAGCCAGTCATATTTTCCTCGTACAGTTTGTCCTTTATTTATTTTTTACCCTTCTGGAACTTTTCAGTACTAAATTATACCTACATTTGCATTAATGGAAGTATTTTCCTGCGGAAAATAATGTGATCAACTGGACACTATTTGTCATGCTGGTCGTCTTCTGTTTTTCAGTTAGATTTACTTCTCTTCAGCCAGCAGGGCTGTTCCAAGAATTTGCAAGTGTTATCAGTCATTTGTAAAGGTTATTACTTCACTGTGCAAATACCTAATTTACATCCAATCTGGTCCGACTCATTGCGATATATAAATAACTGTTTGGGCATTGTCTTTCTTGTTCTTAGACAATTGCCCCACCTCCCAAATAGTTTTTTCCAGGGAAACAAGAATAAAAAGAAGGTAAGACTCTGACAACTGCGAACATGTGCTGAAAACTACTGCGGAGAAATATGCATTCCCTTTCTGTGCCTCTTCCCTCCATGGTTTGCAGTTTATGTAACACAGTGTCAGATGGACTGTGGTCTGTAGAGTGGATTGAACAGCTTCAGGCAAGCCAAAGCGGAGTTCTTATTTCTGAAAATAAAAAATAATAATAATTAAAAAAGGCACAGCGACAACATCATAATTTTCTTTTAAAAAGTTTTCAAAAAAGTTTTCTTAAGACACTTCAGTTTTATGACAGCTAGATATTTGGATGGAGAAAAGAGCCAAGTAATTCCACTTTAGTGAAATTATATTTTTGTTGGGGAAAAATAAAAATTGGACTTTTCGTGGCCAGCTCAAGCCTTCTCAGCAGCATAAACAGAATTGAACTTTGTCTGTTCGAGAATGAGGGGCAAATCTGCAGCCAAAAGAAGGGAAATAGCAGACAAAGGGACTGGCTAGAGTTGGACAGATCTGGTGAATTGGGAAAATCACTCCTTGGAAGATGGGAAGGAAATCCTCATGGGATGGCTCTTCCTGGGAATTTTATCCTTTGCCCCTTCTTTAAATGTAAAATAAAAGGCCACAGGAAAGCAGCACATCACAATTTCCTTGTAATTGCCTATTCAGAGTAAAAATTAAATTGCACACTGTTATGCAGATGTCTGCATACCATCATCATGAACAGTTCATTAATACTTAACAGTGTTTTTCTATTCACTACAAAAAGTCTACCTGGTTCGCTAGCATCAGTGACCAGTGCAGCCCAATTCCAGTCCAGTTTATATGGACTGGAAGGCTCCTCCCAGGTTGAACTGAGTTCCCAGCTATGACGGGAAACCACAGGCTGTGTAAACAAATGGATATTTTGGTAAAGAATATATCCAACTTTTTATTTAGTAATTGTTAAAACAAATAAGTAGTCTGACCAATAACAGACAAAATTAATACTGATGAAGGATTTATGGAAAATTTGGTTAAAAATGGATTCTCAGTGTCTGATCATAAGGAAATAATTTTGTCATGTATTTGCCAAATTCCCATAGATATTTTTTTGAGAGATCAACGCTTACTTCCTCCTTGTATTGAATATTTTGCCTTCTGCAGAAGTTTAAAGATTGCAGTGTTATGCTGTTCCAAGTGTTAAATTTGTGATGGTTTTGGCGTGTCTGTTTGATGCAGGATTAACAGTGAACAATATGAACTAAATCTGTATTTACATAGCTGGCAAATGTATCATATAATTTCAAAGGAAATCATAGTTATACCACAATCATGTAAAGCGAACATTAGACTGTACTCTCAGATCTTCTGCTACCTAATCTTTTTTTCCTTATTTAGATCATAGTTCATAATACCAAGAGACACTTTTATGCATTTGAAAGAGCCTGAAGCTCAGATTCCTTTTACCAAGAAGCAGCATGCACCCTCGCATTTTAGCTCTGGAGAAAAGAAGCTACATATCTGTAGCTTCAACCAAGTGGTCTACTCTTGGCATCTGTTCTAGGAGAGGAAGCAATAACATCTTTTTCACAATTAAGCAACAGATGACACATAAAATAGAAATTCTGTTTCAAAGAAAGCTGCTGATTTGTTTCTGTTTAACCACTTGGACATAGGGTCACACAACAAACCCTGCACACAGATCCATTCACAAGACCAGGGCATTTCTCAGGGGTGCAACCCAGAGAAGCAGAGAAAAAGCTGCTGTTTAGAACAGATGGCTGACAAAGTTCTGAGTATTTGTTCCTTTTTCCCCGCTATGTCCTCCATGCTACCACATAGTTGTGCAATTACAGATGACCCACACTATAGGATGAGTCCTCCTGGCAGATGATCAAAGAGGCTACACATGCACAGTTATTTAGATCTTTCTCCTGGTTTGGATTCCATAAATATCTTGGTACTGTATCCCAGAAAGAGGTACTACAAATGCTTAATTTCCATATTTATTGGTTTTCTTCTGACTTCTTCTGAAGTTATCCATATTCTTGCAGAAAATTTCTCTTGAATCTGCCGGTTTCAGGAAGACACTCACTAGCTTATAGAGTGAAAACTGCAAGGGAAACACCAAAATGTTCTGTATTTTATCATGTATGATAACTGAATACTCAGACAGCTATTTCTGGCTTAAATTATTAAAACCACCCATAATTCTTCAGACTTTCAAAGACAGCCACATATCATACAGTAGAAAACATAATGGACCAAGTCTCAGCTCTGCACACATTTAAGTACTACTTTACCCTGCTCAAGCATTCCTCTTTTGAACTGCTATCTCTTCAGACTATTTTTCATTTGGTTTGACACTCTCAGATTTCATTAAAGCTTCTTTTTATGAAACTGTTTGGAGTCTCAAAGTAGAATTTCCCATTTCATTATGATTGGGTGACAAGTAGCATTAATATATGAGAAAATATATTTTGCCTCTAGCATGCAGAGTAATTACATTGGTTACTTCATCATAAGCATAGTGATTCTGGTGTGGAAATGAGAAAATTTTACTCTCACACGGAAGAAGGCAGAGAGATTTTTGAACAGTAATCAGCTTCACATTGGCATTGATTTTATACGGAAAATTCACAAGTAGTATGATCCTGTACGACACCATAAAACCATCAGATAATAAATAGGTAAGGAGATGGAGAGATAGTAGTTATTAACCTGAAGGAAGCCAAAGTAAATCCTAGCTCACATCCTTTTATGCATCTGCAGTTACCCCACATATCTCTACCTCTATTGACCCATGTATATGTTTAACATGATACAAGTTTCAGCTATTTATTTGTACACAGTGCCATATTTTGTACATGTGTATATTCTCATAGAAAATAGTATTTATCTCATGTTCATACTCTTACTTAAATATAAGCCACCAATTAAATTTTTAAAAAGAGCATACAATACAACTATTTGGCATGGTGCTTTGCAATAATTTCAAGAAGTGGGACAGAGTTGCAAGGACAGGCCATATGCAGAAGGCCTGCCATTTCCTTCTTGTTTCTAAAAAACTAAAAGGTAAATTGCTTGGCCCTACACCTAAGAAATAAAACTTAAAAAAGAAAAAAAAAGCTCTGAAAAACCAGTGAGGCAATTTCCCAGCTGTTTCAGTTAAGCTTTCTCAGACAACAGAAAGATGACTGCTCTACGGAAAAGCTGTCATTTAAAAATAATAATATATTTTTTTGTCAGACGTAACAAATATGGTCTGATTACATTTCTTGTTGGGTTGGCAATGTAATATTGGTGGACATGAACTTTAACCTGTGGTTTGCTGGTGTCTCTTGGCAAAAGGAGCTTAAGCTGGAGATCATTCCCTGAATTTAGTTTGATTGACCAAACACTCTGTGATTTACCTTATTAGGAAAGACATCTGAGAGCGGAGGCCGTGTCAGCATTCCAGATGAGAGCCGTTTGCCACTGACAAGCTTATGGAAATTACAGTAGAGAATTTTAAAAGATGAGCATTTCATTTCCAATGCAAAAGTCATTGCTTTATTTCAATTGCATCTTGGAAGACGAGCATTTCATGCGTAGTATGCAGGTCCTTTTCTTCCTATATGTAACTTATACATATACAGACTTCTTCACGCTTACAGTAAACAATAGTAGACACAAGTTCAATTTGTTTAAAATAATGTCTTATGCCAATTCAAACTTTATGAGACCAATATTTGGCTCCTTACTCATGCCTTACTTGTTTAGAATCAGATTACAAGGGGCATGAGTATAAGCTATGTTTCTCTCAAAGGAAAAATCCAGTGTTCTGCTACAGAAAACTCAAATAATATATTCACAGTCAATAACCACCTTTTGCAAACTCCTCAGCACACTGAAGTGAGGCAAGTTTTGTGTAAGGTATTTTAGTAGTAGAATCTCATCACAGAAACATAAATATAAATGTCGCAAGCTTAAGCGTTAGCAGACTTTCTAGACAGATATGGAAAAATGAATAAATATTCCTTTACGGACTCATGCTTTTTTGGATTTGAAACGGGGATGAAGCACAGTTTGAACCATTAGAGGCATGGCACCTCATTGATTTCTGCTGGCCTTTGAGAAAGTCCTGAAGAGTTTTTCACCCTCCTAAAACCCTGTCACACCCAGGCTTGCTATTCAGCCCTCATCTTAACATAGAGACATGTTTTGGGGACCTATTGCAGAGATTGCTTTTCTCCTCCTTCTGCGAAAACAGAAGTGTTATTCCCCATGTCACTGAGGTGCCTTCACAGTACGAGGTTTCTCTGTTCCATGTGACACTGAGGACAAAACAGGAGAGACAAGAAGGTACCTGAACTCATGCAGTAGATTTTAGGGGTATCATACAGGTTCAGCTCCCAGAAGGGGCTCAAGTGCCTTGTGAAATTGAGCTGTGAGGATATTAAGAGGAAGACATCCCCAAAGCAAGCTGGGATGCACCAACGTGCCTGTATGAGGAAAGGTGTTAGGGGCCCGGTCAGGGAAAGGGGGTAAACACAGCTTTTTATCAAGCAGAAACAGCTCAATAAGGAAACATGATCCCCAATGTGAAGGTTACTACTGCTCAGTTCCCAGACAAATTCAATTAACAATTGTGTGGCCTAAATAAACCACATCCCTCCATTTCATTTTCTTATTTCAGGTCCAGGACAATGGGGCCTGTGTAGCAGACACAGAAAAAATTTCAATTTATTTTTCATACAATACTTTAAAAAAAAGTATTTTGCTCTAAAGGAGAAGTCAGGTGTTGAATATTTTGAAAGGCAGTAATGTCAACCATTTTATAACAAGAACTTAGAAGTGATCTAGCTGTTTCTACTCAGAAAGATGGAGTATGGATCAACAAATTTTATTGCACTTATAGATATTAAAGCAAAATTTTAAGGCCATTACCCTGAGAAATGGGAAAATGCCTCATGCAACTGAAGTCTTCCCCAGATCTTCTTGAAAATCTTCATCAGCATCAGCACTCCACCACCACATGCCTTGTCAGTACCCAAACTATCACAGTCCCATCAAGGAAGACCCAGAAGTTCCCATAGTGCAGCCTTAGCTCAAAGTGCTGAATGTACAGAAGCTCAAACATCCAGGTGGTTGCAGTTCTTGTGTGAAATGTCCAGAGACCTGTGACCATCAGCAGTTTCAGTAGCTTTCTGCCCAGTCTCTCTTAGCAACAGGGCTGGCCACGGCTCCATGCCTGCATTCTTGCTGACAGAAGGAGTTATAATCCACTCTCCAGCTCTACATTGGGGCTGCAGCAGCTCTCAGCTCCTGTTTACAGAAGTATAAAATGTCTCTGTGTAGTTACTGCAGCTTCTGGTAGAAAGGTAGGGTGTATTTTATTTTATATTTCATATCTAGCTTGTAGACTTACAAAATTAAGTTCCCTTCAATGTCCTGCTCTGACCTGCTTTTTTTTCCCCTCTTTTTTTTATTTTTCAGGGATCTCCAGATTATGTTGAACTCAACAGATGAAAACCACAAAAATGCAAGAAAGCCATGACAATCTTTGTTTAAATCACAGCTGTATGATGCCAAAAATATTTGCTCCCGGTATTTATTCCCTATTGTCAAAATCATTGCAAATAGCAGTCCATCTGAAACACAGAGATTAAGTCACTGACAGAAAGCAAAGCAAGAGCCCTGTGAGCTGTATGAACCACGCCACACTGACACTGGAGATCATCCAGATTTGCATTGCCTCAAAAATTATTTATATTCGTCACGGTTTCAAAGAAACAAGACAAGATCCTGATAAACTTAATAACAATTATCTGACCCACTATGCAAACACTGTGAGTGACTCATCTAAACTAACATTTGAGACTGGCTGTACTAGCCATTTATTTTGGCAGCGCTCAACAAGAGATGAAACTGAAGTGAAATGGATTGAACACAAATATCGATTACTCTGCTCAACAAAAACCCATTTGTCCTGGAATGTTGCAGCCACATGAGAAATTAAATACCTGCTTGTTTTCGGTTTGTTTCCTCTGAATCAGAAACTGAGGTAATTCTGAAATAAATTATTATAATTAAAGGTTATGGTTTATCTCACATTATGAACGGACTCACCTCTAAGGTTTATTGCAAAATCTATTCCCAATCAACTCACATAACCATAACTATATCAGGCAGAAAAGTACAGATACTGTCAAGTGAGTGAACTACCGGAAACAGCCCTCCTATAGGGCTTGCCTATGGTTTTCAAGGAGATCCTTCAATCAGCACAGAGAGAACAAGGACTATATTTTTTTGTGAGGTTTCATAGTCTTAAATTAGATTGCTTGTGTGGACGCAGCTCAGCACACACGGAAAACTTTTGTTCTGATGAAATGGATTTAGAGACATTAACTGTATCAGCACTGTAATAATGAAGTCACTGCACTCTATTTGATTGCCTTCAGAGTTTTGATATTTTGCATGCCAGCCTTTAGTGTTTGAGAATAACCCAGCACACGGTTTATATAAACAACCCAGAAATCTGTGCTGCATGACATTGCAACTCTTTTTTCCACACAAACTGAAAAGGGTGAACCCCCACCTACTTTTGCATGAACTTTCGTCATGAGGCTGAATCTCCAAGACAACAGACAACTCCGAATATAATGGAAAAGAGAATTAGTTTTCTGCACTTCCTTTTACCCTTTCTTTACTATTCTGAAAACTATATTTTTTATTAAATACAGCTATATTCTTCCACTGTGAGAATAGTGTCACAGCAATGAAGCAAGATTTACTAGTGCCATCTATTCTCAAGTAAACAGGACCATGAAAAAAGATGAAATTCTCCCCTCAGCTGTCTGGTTTTGGTCAATTGAGATTTGAAACATTAACACAAACTGTTTTTTTTTTAACTGGGTACTTCTTTTGCAAGCATTCTTATAGCAGCACTGAAAAACATTCAAAAGGTGAAAAAATGAAAAAGAGATTATAAGTACTATTCCCAGCTCCATTGTCAACATCAAAAATGCAAAAAAGGCAAAAAAAGGAAGTTTAATTCTGAATAATGACCATATAACTTGAAAATGTCAGACCTTTTTTTGGTGTCAGCAAATCCTTTCTTGCTGGAGATCAATGAAAAAGAGATTATAAGTACTATTCCCAGCTCCATTGTCAACATCAAAAATGCAAAAAAGGCAAAAAAGAAAATTTAATTCTGAATAATGACCATATAACATGAAAAAGTCAGACCTGTTTTTGGTGTCAGCAAATCCTTTCTTGTTGGAGATCAATATCATCATGTATTTTGTGTGCTTAACATTCAAACAACACTTGCAGCAAACCCATTTCATCTTTTGGGTTTCTTGACACATAAAACTTGCTAAGTTACACGTGATTTATTTTGAGTGAGTGTGACTAATGACTTCAATCATTTACTACTCCTGCTTTTTAAATGGATAGGTGAGAATGCTTACTTAAAAACACTGCAAATTTAGAAAAAATATTTCTGAGATAAATTTTCAGAAAAGGTATAATTATGTGTGAAAAATTAATATTCTTCTGAATAACCTCATAACTATGTGAGCATTCATGATCTACAAATGATGGAGTATTGCAAATATCACACAGTTAATTTTTCATGTTTGTTCACATAAATATCTTCAATTCATTTTTGGTGCTGGCTTGCTTTATCTCCAGGGAACTGTTTTGAAATAAATTGATACTGTTTATATGTATAAGAATGTCTCCAAGCCATATTTGACATGAAAAAGTCAATAAGACAAAAAATTACATAAACTAACACTTATTTTATACATCCTTATTTTGCTGTTTAAACTTTGAAGTAATAGTGTTTCATTCATAACATTTTAAATTATCCGTGAACACACAAAGGAATTTGTATTTTCCTGGTGGAACACTGCGTAATATGGGAGCAATGCATGGTCTGTGGATAGAGCATAAGAAACAAGTGCCTGATCCTTGCTTTCTCCAGAGCAGAAGACAAAACCAGGAGTTGAGTGCATCTGCAGGGAGATGCTGCAGACCTTTTAAGTCACCGTTTCAAGCTGGATCACAGCCTGAAATTCAGCCACAAAAGCAAAAGTTTGGGCAAAGCTACAATAACACCACCCAGTAACAACTATTTCACCTCTTCCGAGGAGGCCTGCTATTCCTTTTTAATTTACCTAGAAATAAGTATGCAGGAATATGCGATGCCAGTGGCAGAGACAGGAAAAAGCACAAACCTGAAATACTGGGAGATTCACTGCCCTTAATCTCAGGAGAAAAAATGAAAACGTAAAAGTAGTTGGTGACTTCCCCCTGCTGGCAGTGAAGAGACCCATCTGACTCCCAGCCCCCAATGTCGCTCTCCAAAATGTTATTGACAGCCTGAAGAGGCACATCTGGGCTCCTGGTACATTCTCCCTCATGTAAAGACGTGCGACTGGGCAGGAATGAGCCGTAGCAGGTGGTGTCAATGGCAGGGCTTACTCTTATCAGCCCTCCCCGGGAAAAATGCAGAGTTCAAACAGGGACAAAGACAGCCTGAGGGTAAATACGGCCACGCCAATAACGTCAAGAGGAGGGTTTTGCTTTCCTTCACCGTGATATTCTGCGAACTACTGAGTGAGGACAGACTCCCCCAAAAGAAGATGAGGAAGGGTATCTTTGCACACTTGCAAATGCAATGAGGAATGTTTTAAATTAGGATTGAGGGGAGGGGGAGCAAATTCCTCCAGGTAATTATAAACAGTACAGAAGTTTAAAAGGTAGTGAAAGCTACAGAGTGAAAGAGAGAGAAAGTATGACAGTGCATCAGTCACTAATCAGAAATGTCTTTATTCCAATGCAAGAGACATAGGAAATAAACTTCAGAAGTAGAAAGTCCTAAAACATAACCCAAACCAGGATTTAAATTTGATAGGCTATATTTTTTATGCCAGGAATACTAATAATGAAAGAAACAACCTAAATTTCTTTAAACTTGCTTACTGGCTATTAATGGATAGGTTAAGAAGTAATGGTGTGAAGCTGCAACAGGAAAAAGAGGGGTTAAAAGTGTAACAAAATACCTGGGCATGCTGTGGGCTCCTCAGCATCAGGAATGTTTAGGAACATTTCCAACATCTGACAGAAGCAGCAAAGACAGAACTGATGTTTTAAAGGCAGCGAGCTGATAACACAAACTCCAGAGGTCTCTTCCAGCCAACAGTCCTATGATTTTCTGATCTCCATGTAAACCTGAGGTGTGATTTAATAATTCAGAGAAGCACCGGAAGTATTCAGAAAACAGGAATTTCATTCGGTGAAAAAAATCCAGGTCTGGTATTTTTTTTCTTTTCCTATCAGAAGGAAACCAAATTAAGAAGATAAAAAGAGTCACTTTATTCTTGAGCCGATTACACGGCGGGTGAGGGACTTGCGTAAGGCTACATGCAGCTCAGGACAAGACTGCTTTATCTGCTTTGGGGCAACGTTTTTTTGTCATGTTTAGTTTGTCCTACTTTATGAAATGACCAAAGAACCCCTACCTGGCCCTTTGGTCTCCCGTACTGTTCCTGTTTTCAGATGGATTTTTTCACCAGATATTCTGTCCAGGGCCTGAAGACAACTAATGCAGCTGTGGTTGGTTTTGCCATCTAAATAGATATAGTATAGCAAAAGTCCTGGTTTCTCTCAATTCATGTTTTCTGATACATGAAGTTTCACCTGGGAATTTCATTCCACTCTAGAAGTGTCATAATATGCTCTTTTAAGTCTATTTCTATGTCTTGTGACTACAGTGTAATACTATAGTGTATAGACTAAAATGTAATATTATGCTCTCATTCCTTGCTCAACAGTGAAGAGATTTCTTTGCAGCTCAGATTAATTTAGTAGTAACGAGTGTCCAATTTTGCCCCCAGATCTTCAAAGGAAAACACAGTTTCTGCAGACTAGGAGTAATTGACTTTAACAGTTTGCCTTCTGCAGAAGACATTAACTTCTATGGAAATGTGATAATCAGCCTCTGAGGCTTGCATGTGATGATTACCGAGTTGAATGCTTGTAACATGAGTGAAATGATTCATGTGCCTGTGAGTTGCTATAAAAGCACGCAAGGTCAACCAATCTTCTCAATTCATCTATTTTTGATAATAGGCTTCAAGCTACAATATTAAAGCTGGCTGATGTTTCGATTTCTGAAAACATAATTAGACCTCTGTCTTTTAAAAATCATGCTTAAATTCCTTCTGTGCTCAGTATGAAAAAACATTTTTATTTGAATCTACATTCTCTTACACTGGTTTAGAAATGTGTCTACAATATGATGGTGATATATATTGCCATGTTGCTATTTCTTTGGCCCCAAGGCACTTCGCAAACCATTTAGGTGTTGGATCCTATGGGAACTGACTTAATCAGGGTACAGAAGAGGCATTTGTGAACACCTCCGACTTAGGTGGGGGCTGCATTGTATTTATTTCACTGGCACTGAAATTCAGCTCCATATGGAAGGGAATGCAGTACCAGTTTGCTGTTTGAAACAGAAAAGGAACATCACGTGCAGCCATAACAAAAGAGTCCTTCAGTACAAACAAATGCATCACCAACCATAACAAGACAATTCAGGATTTAGCTCGTGGAAGCTCATATTGAATCTGAATCCAAAAAAGATGACATTTTGTTATTGGAAATTTCAAAGAATTTGGAACAACCTTACAATTTCCTTTTGTTGCATGTGCACAGACAGTAAATCCACTACTGGGGGTTGCTGACAAATGCTTATCACTTCTAGAAAAATTTTACAAATAGTATTTTAGCCCTTTCACCACCTTTTTTGGAGAAAACTTCCATGCCTACCTATTTCAGTAAAATGTGCCTTGGTTCCTTCTAGGTTGGCCTGCAGCTCTGTAATATATTTGTGCATGAAGTATTCAATATTTAGGAAACTCAACCCAGGGACAAGGTCTTTTGGTACATCTTACCTGCTAATACACTATAGCCATCTTTCATTCATACTTGCAGCTGTCTGTTACTGAATCAAATTAAAGCTGCGTTGCGTGTGTTCTGTCTTTCTTTGGAAGAACTGTATTTTATACAATATTCTTCCATCGTGAATTTTAATCAAAGCAACATCTCATTTGCTAAATGCCTCCTGTTCCAGCCTTGGTTGTCACCTTCATATAATTTCCAAAACATGTCAAACTGAAATTGTTTCTGATGGAGACAAATGTCCATTTGGGACTGTGATGAGATCATTGAAGTAATTTCTACTTGTGACCTACAGACAAAAACACATTAACTTCCCATTTTTATTACCGCAAGTTTCGCTTCCTACAAGCAACCTTTATGTGGTCTCAGTGAGAGGATATTAAAGTCTAGATCAAGTTAGGACCACAGCAATCCAATATAAGTGACATTCCACTTCCTTTCAGCTGAAACCAGAACTTTCTAGAATAAAGCAGAAAACTGTCAGAGACCATCAATGACTACTGTGTAGAGAGTTCATGGGTTTCATGGTGGACGTACCATGAATTAAATTTTATTCAAATAATTATATTTATGCTCTAAAATTTTGCAGTCTTGCATATTTTATCATTTGTGCTTAATCTTAACATTACCTTTACCTCTTTTAAACCATACAAAATATACAAAATGCAAAATATATGCCAAATTCTGTGCTGCAGAAACCCTGAATTCTGTCTGCCCTAAAATTATTTTGTATGCTTTTTGTTCTCACTCTCCCACTGAGGAACGAGTACTCGTTCTGCCTGAAATTTAACTGAGAACAGTCAGAGACATTCAAGAAAAAGTATCACCAGTCACCAGAAACCAAAGGTTGCTCATTCAGGAAGAAACTAAATATAGCCATACTGTGCCCATCTCACAAATCTCCTAATCCTTCACACATGTACACAAATCCACACCTGTGAATTACCAATTCATGGCCACTGTGACCCCAATGAGAGCCTCTAAAGCTGCCTTGCTCCCACAGTCTGAGCAGCACTCACATCTAAAACCCCCATTCCTCTGCT
This sequence comes from Mesitornis unicolor, assembly GCF_000695765.1. NCBI lineage: Eukaryota > Metazoa > Chordata > Aves > Mesitornithiformes > Mesitornithidae > Mesitornis > Mesitornis unicolor. The sequence goes on along the minus strand of NW_010187432.1, from coordinate 34,334 downwards.
CTGTTTCTCTTCCCCATTCACCTTTGATTGTCTGCATCTCTCACTAACTCCTTATAGAAACATCATTGGCTTCAGCTTCCAGTCAAAGACCTGGGAAATTAAACCATCTGAGTGCTCAGTGAGACAGTGAGTTCAACAGATGGCCTTAAAGAAGTTCATTGGGTCTACAGAGGACAGAAAGGAAGAAGGAAAAATTTAACTATTCCCAAGTGGCAAATTACCATTAACCCCAACAAAGCTCTCTGGTGGTTGTCCAAAGCCAAGTCCTTCTCTGAAAACTGCATGACTGGACAGCTGTTTGCTCCTTCTTTTGCCTCTACAGCTCATTCACTACTGGCTACCCCAAGGAAGAGAAAAAGCCAAATTTCAAAGGCCCTCAACAGTTTTAGAGGCTTTGTAGAGGAGAGAGCCTCACTGCATGGCTCCCATCCTGATAAACTGTTTGCTATTCCTGC
>NW_010187432.1:26858-33848 GCF_000695765.1 Mesitornis unicolor | reverse complement strand
CTGAATGCTCTCCTTCACCGGTTCCCCACCAATCATCTCCAGCTGAGTTTTCCAGTATTCCTGCAAACTATAATGGCTTCTAATCATCCTCGTTGGCCATGGACTTTTACAGTCATCTAAATTAGCCAGGTTCACCACATTGTTTTAACATCCACTCTGTTGGCTGGACTCCTGCTCTGTTGCTGCCATGGCTTGCTGGACCATTGCTTGCACAGAAGCCTCTGGCAGTATTTCAGCTCCTGAGAAAGGAGGCAGTGATAGGCAGATTCCATTCAGAATCTGTGCCACAGTTGACATGCTCAGTATGGAGTATTTTCTCTTTGGTTCCCAAAAAAATAATTCTCAGAATTTTTTGTGCAGTTTTTCTTCAGGCTAGGCTGCAGGCTGCAGCCATAGATCACACTTCAAACCCTCACCCCAGGCGCTCTGGAAATTGTTTGCCCATGCTTTTCACAACCTGACTATGAATTACATCATATAATTCTCTTAACTTTGTAACAGAACTGTTTTTAATAGAAGTGTCACATATCATTGTCAAGCTCTGTGTAAGTTGGACTTGGTTCTGCCTGTGTACTGGCCCACTCTGGCCACTGTCCCCTTCTGGTTTTCACGATTCCCCTCAGCACCAGTGGGAAGACTTTTTTTCCAGTCTCTGGGGAGCAACATCTCGTCTTGCCAGGCTTCAGTCCACCAGCCTGCATAGTTACATGATATAATATGAATAACTCCACTACTGTTGCTACGATTAGTCTAGAATTTCACCACTGCATTTAAAAAATAAAATCTGGTCTAGAAAGAGCTTGAGATGCTGTGTTAGATATGCATTGCCAGCCTAATACAGAGCTGCAGTATGAAAAATTAAGGCTCAGTTTGCTACGCTCCAGTTTTGGAGTAGAAGGAAACTTGATCTAAGCTGTGAATCACAAAAAGCTTACTGACCCATGGAACTGACCCATGGGTAGTGAATTTAATGGACTGCAGAACTGGCACTTAATGCTTGGAGTACGCAACCTGCAGATCCTGCTCTCACTGTGAAGCAAAATAGTTAGGAATCTTCAGTGGTTACAGGTTCAGCTTCATACAAACCACCCTTTAGACAGTGAAATTAATTAAGAACTTCTTGTTTTTTCTAAATTCTAAATGTACAGAACAAGCAGAAGGGAAAAATAGTCTGTGCCATCTGCACCTATTTTTCTTCTGCCTTATATTTGCATGCATTTTTTCTTTAACTCCTATTATGGTAAAAGAAACGTCAAATGAGTTGCAAAACACAGCATATGGCGCTTTGGAAATCTATAGACATAAAACGTGGTTTATGGTTTGACACTGTAGCAGACTTATCTTATCTTATCTTTAAGAGAAAATTTGTGTTACCAAAACTAAGTGACCTAGATATACACAAGTCTATGGGGTCAGATGGGTTACACCCAAGCGTGCTGAAGGAGTTGGCAGAAGTGTACACCAAGACACTCTTCATAATTTATCAGCAGTCCTGGCTAATTGGGGAGGTCCCAGTTGACTGAAAATTAGCAAATGTGACATCCATCTAGAAGAAGGGATGGAAGAAGGATCTGGGAAACTACAGACCTGTCAGTCTGATCTTAGTGCCAAGGAATGTTACGGAGCAGATCATCTTGGGTGCCATCACACAGCGCAGATGGAACAATCGGGTGATCAAGCCCACTTACCATGAGTTTATGAAAGGCAGGTTCTGCTTGATGAACCTGATCTCCTTGTATGATGAGGTGAGCCACTTGGTAAATGAGGGAAAAGCTGTGGATATTATTTACCTGGATTTCAGTAAAGTCTTTGATACTGTTCCCCACAGCATTTTCATGACCATACTTGTTGCCCACAGCTTGAATGGGTGTACACTCTGCTGGATCAAACACTGGCTGGCTGGCCGGGCCCAAAGAGTTGTGGTGAATGTAGTTAAATCCAGTTGGCAGCTGGTCACAAGCAGTGTTCCCCAGGGCTCAGTCTTGGGGCCAGTCCTGTTTAACATCCTTATCAATGATCTGGATGAGGGGATTGAGTGCTCCCTCAGTTAGTTTGCAGATGATACCAAGTTGAGTGGGAGTGTTGATCTGCCTGAGAGTAGGAAGGATCTGCAGAGGGACAGATAAACTGAACAGATAGACAGAATCAATGGGCTGAGGCCAATTGTATGAGGTTCAACAAGGCCAAGTGTCAGGTCCTGCCCTTGGGTCACAACAACCCCATGGATGCTACAGGCATGGGGACGAGTGGTTGGAGCTGCCAGGCAGAAAAGGACCTGGGAGTCTTGATCGACAGCAACTGAACATGAGCCAGCAGAGTGCCCACGTGGCCAAGAAGGCCAATACCATCCTGTCCTGCCTCAGGAGTAGGATTAGAGATTAGTAGAGCTAGCAGGATTAGAGAAGTGATTGTCTCACTGCACTACGTACTGGTGAGGCCACCCCTTGAATACAGTGTTCAGTTTTGGACGTCATAGTATGAGAAAGACGTTTTGATGCTGGAGCGTGTGCAGAGAAGACCTACAAAGCTGGTGAAGGGTTTTGAGTATAAATCTTATGAGGAGCAGGTCAGTCTTGTTTAGTCTGAAGAAAAGGAAGCTGAGGGGAGACCTTATCACTTTCTACAACTACCTGAAAGGAGGATGTAGAGAGGTGGGTGTGGATCTCTTCTCACAAATTACAGACAATAGGACAAGAGGAAATGGTGTCAAGTTATGCAAGGGGAGGTTTAGGTTAGACATTAGGAAAAACTTTTGCACTGAAAGGGTTGTCAAAGACTGGCACAGGCTGCCCAGGGAAGTGGTGGAATCACCATCCTTAAAAGCCATCTAGATATGGTGCTCAGTGACGTGGTCTAGAAGTGGGCATGGTAGAGTTAGTTAAAGATTGGACTTGATGATCTTAAGTGTCTTTTCCAACCATAACAATTCTATGATTCTACGATTCTAAGTCTCTTCTGAAATGAGTGAAGAAAAGAGTTGATGTGGGGCTGGGGAACCAAAAACAAACAACGAAAGGAAATGAAAGCCTGGGAAAATAAAGCAGATTCAACCAAAACAATCAGGTTTGAGCTTCCAGAGTTGCAGTCTGGATTACTGCTGTTATTGTTCTTGAATTTCAATTTCAGGAATGTTTGACTGGTTAAGTGGTTACTGCTTTTCCCCTCGTTAACTTGATTTTTAGAAAGTTCATGAAAACATCATTTTTTCTACTTCATCCTGACTAGTCAGGGCTGGAAGCACACATTGCAGGCTCTGAGCTTCTCATCAACCAACACCCCTAAGTGTTTCTCCTCAGGGCTGCTCTCAATCCATTCTCTGCCCAGACTGTATTTGTTCTTGGGATTGCACCAACCCATGTGCAGGACCTTGTGCTTGGACTTTAATTTTGCAAAGTTTGCACGGGTCCACCTCTCCAGTCTGTCAAGGTCCCTCTGGATGACATCCTTTTCCTCCAGCATGTCGACTGCACCACACAGCTTGGTGTCATCAGCATTTCATCAAAGGTTAGAGCTGCATATGCTGCAAATTTAGAAGGCAGAATAACCCTGTCCATAAGGTTTGGCCCAAAACAAGTAAAAAAAACCTGCAAATTTTTAACTTTTATTGTGGAATAACACTAATACAAAATGAAATCTCCAGCCTCATGAGAAGTTTGATGTAGAATACTAATTATTATAGGAATTGTAGTTAAATTTGAAGAAATAACCCATATTTTCTGAGGAACATTTAAATAAGATAATGGTGCTCTTTCCTTTCTTTTTCAGTCTCTCAGAATACTTTCATGTTCCTTTTACCAAGAAAAATGCTTCCTTTACACTCAAATGAAACTGAAATCTGTCATAAGCACAGACTTCCTTTTCTTGGAAATTGCAAAAAAAGAACATTTTTTCATTCCTCAGAGAGGTTAAATTACATTACAAAAGTGTCATGGCCATTTAATATATTTATATTCAGCTCCAGTTTCTAGTGGCTTGAATGTTGTTACTGCTGTTCTCTGTAGGCAAAACAAATATATTCAGGGCTCAGGACTGACACAGAGATTTACTGTTCCCCTAGAGTGTATCTTTTGGTGTTTTCACAAAATAATAAAAAATTTTTAAAGCCCATCAAACCAAACATATAGGTATCAATGCTTGTTGATATACAAAATGCGCAATATGTCGTCCTGACATAGTGAAGATACAGAAATATACAGACATATATAAAGCACAAGGTTCAGATACACTTATAAGAATATATCCTGGAATCAAGAACAACTTTATGCATGTCAGCTGGATTTGTCTGCATGGGTCACAAAACCAAGAAAATGGGACTGGAGCGGTGAGAGGACACCTTTAGGTAAAAAGGTAAAAAAAGAGGCGAGAGAAAGGAAAGTAGCAGAGACTGCACTGCAATACACTGGATAATGTGACTGTTTATGCCTTTTTAGTTGTGTGCTTCAAAATATCCATCCAAAGATTTTGTCGGACCGCAAGCGGAGGTGAACACATTGGTTTGCTCATGTAAGGATCTTCCAGATGTTGCACTTTCAGAGCTTCCCCATTTGGCTGTAATTTCACACCCTGTGCTCAAAGGCTTTAATTTCAAGTGCCGTTTCACTGCCCGAGGCATGGGCTGGCACTCACCCTTTATACAGCTCTTCCTAGGAGCCAGGCATCATTTGGACAGCCAAAGAGGGACCCGGGTGCAGTGAGAGTTAGCGTCACAGAATCACAGAATCACAGAATATCAGGAGTTGGAAGAGACCTTGAAAGATCACCCAGTCCAACCCCTGCCAGAGCAGGATCACCCAGGGGAGGTCACACAGGAACACGGCCAGGAGTTTTGAATGTCTGCAGAGAAGGAGACTCCACAACCTCTCTGGGCAGCCTGGGCCATGCTCTGGCACCCTCACAGTAAAGAAGATTCTCCTCATGTTCAGGTTGAACCTCCTATGCTCCAGCTTGCTCCCATTGCCCCTTGTCCTGGCATTGGACATCACTGAGAGGAACCTGGCTCCTTCCTCCTGACACTTGCCCTTTACAAATTGATAACCATGAATGAGGGCACCCCTCAGTCTCCTCTGCTCCAAGCTAAAGAGACCCAGCTCCCTCAGCCGCACCTCAGCAGGAGATGCTCCACTCCCTCCATCATCTCTGTGGCTCTGCTGGACTCTTTCAAACAGTTCCTGTCCTTCTTGAACTGAGGGGCCCAGAACTGAACACAATATTCCAGATGCGGTCTCACCAAGGCAGAGGGGAAGGAGAACCTCTCTTGACCTACTGGAGTAAAGCATCCAAGTGTTCACTTCCTCTTCTGAACAAGCAGCACTCCAGAACTGCAGTCAGTTCTCCCCAGTAACCTTCAACATTTTCCAAGTCCTTCAGTCTCAATGCCACATCTGTTTGGCCTGGGTAAACAAGCAGAAGACTCTGGCTGTTAGTGATGAGACAGAGATCAGCAGAGTTCTCCTTTCACAAACCCGCTACTCTTCCCAAAAAGAAAATCAGCCCCAGAACAGAAGAGAAACTGAGGAACAGGTAAAGAAGCAGAGAGGTGGTCAACAAGAAACTGAAAGTCTCCATGAATCCTTTGGGGAAAATAGATACTTTTGTCAGTAAGAAAAGAAGTTCAAAGTTTCCAACAGTGGTAGAGACTTGGGCATCATTCCAGCTGCCTCTCTGCAATTTTAGGAGCAAGAAAGAAGTACCTAATAATATAAGCATGAAAAGATGATCCTTTTTATTTTCTTTCTCATGAAAATAAAGTTTTGAGTGTTACAGTTTCAACTATTCCTTACATGAAATGAGCTTCAAGGGAAAAGTCTATCATACACTCAGGAGAAGGTAGGCAAATACACATTATCTATTTTTAGTTAGCTCCTTTAAGAAGAAGAAAGCCTTGTTCATAAAATATGGTTTCTATTTAATATCATTGAAAGATACCTCCTGCAAAATTTTAAACATTAATTTTGAGAACAAAAATCTGTTGAGATGCTGTGTTTCTAAATCTAGACTTACCTACACCATCTATGGTCAAAGATTATTGCCTTAAAAGTATGAATTCTGCTTATTCCCACTTGAGGCTATCAGTTTGTTTGCAACATCACACTTTGTTGCCATGGAGCCGTCTATGATAATGCAGAAAGGGATTTGAGCTTGTGGTGGGCTGACTGCAGAAAGTTCCACCCTTTAATTTAGCCTGGAAAAATATCAGCATTCAGATGTTAAACTGCTCAAATCTTTTCTCACTTAACTAACCTTTTAGAAGGTCAATTGCTCCCTTTGACCTTTCATCAATTTCTCCTTCCCTGCAGTCATTCATTCAAGCCAGCACCCTGTAACTCAGCAGCGTGCTGCAGTGCCTCCTCCCTAATTTGTCATCGTACCACACACTGCCCACACTTGGACGGCTCCCAAAGGCTCTGTGAGCCCTGACGTCCCGCTGCAGCTCTGCTAAGCCTTTTCTCCTTCAGCTGCTCTGATCCCACACAACGCCAAGAATTTTATGTATGCTCAAAAGTAGCTTGCTGTAATTAGTTATAGTTTGTCTTCTTAGAAGCAGTCACAGCATATTATGGGCTCTGACAATTTAATCATGGCTTTCATGGCATTTACTGTCACCAAAGACCCTTGAGTGCAATGATTGCAAATGAGTCTCCATGTCATTGAGAGGTCATTGCACTTCTAAGTCTATGATTTCAAAGAGAATCTGAGAGTTATGAGCATGTGCTCTCTGAAAGGCTCAGTAGTTAAAGAGTTTTTAAAATGTAATCCAAAATAGCTTTCATTTTAAAAGCCTCATGGTTTCAGGGTCATGTGTCCTAATATTTGTTTAATCTCCAAGACTGAACACCCTGTGATCAGATTTGTATCAGAAGCAGGTTAACAGTAGGAGCACAACTTACATTTTATATCTCTGAGAACGTTGCAAGAGGTGAAAACGTAGCCTACAGTAATGCTCACAAGGAGAACACAGGGTTATTGGGGAATCGTTAGGCTGCATGGACT
>NW_010187432.1:15419-26827 GCF_000695765.1 Mesitornis unicolor | reverse complement strand
GGGAAAGGAAAGAGTTAACCGAAATGAGTCAGAAAAAGCAAGCAGAAAGGAACTGCATCCACAAGGACTTCTATGGTGTTTAATTAAGAGCTAAATTATGTTGAAGGTTTAATGTAAGGATTGATTACCTCAACAGATGGATACTGAAAACAATAAAGATCTTAGATCATTTTTTGTGCTTGTGCATCTTTTATAGCGCATGCTGTCCTACAAAAATCATCAGCAAGTTCAAGTGGATATTTGGCAAAAATTTCACAGAAATATCACCACAATATGAAACAGTGGTTAGGGATAATGGAGATAAATATAAATGGAAAGGAGAGAAAGAGTACTAAATGTCAGTACATTTCAGTGACTCCAAAATCCTTACAAAACGATCTTTAAGTGGAAACAGCTCCCTGTTCTATTTCTTATGCTTTTCTTTTCAATTTTTTTTATTTTCTTAAAACAATAATTCGACCTTATTAAACTCCTGAAATAAAGTTTCATTAACTGCTCCATAGCAGATAGTAGAGAAATGAACCTGAATTTCCTTAGACACATGCTATTGCACTTTCAAAGGACGATGTTTTGCTTTTGTCAACAACCAAAGAACTGCATTATGGACAGAAAAATAGGTTATAACATTTTCTTGCAAACTTTCAGATGTTTCTGATGCACATCAAGGAAAAAATAACTCTATGAAATGTTCAGATTTTTCTTTTCATGAATTGGACATTTTCTCACTGAGTTTGCAACATTTGCATGCTGTTCCAACATGTTTAGGATATACATTAATTGTAAATCTTAACCTTTTCCAATGGCAGTAAGATTAAAATAGACCTAAAGGAAATGTAGAAAGTAGGTAAACCAGGAGATGTAAATGTAGTGCTGTAACACGTAATGCTCAGACCCATGAGACAGAAATCTCAACCTTTTTTCATCTTTTCAGGTGAACTATTATTCTGTTTAAAGAAAATTGTCCAGATTTCAACATCGTACTCCACATGGTGGATATTGGTGTCAGTATAAGACAAGAATTTGGTTTCAAGACAATTATTTCCAGGATCTGGAATTATTCCTTACTGTACTTTTTGGGACAAAAAAAGATAAAGTACAGAACAAGACACCACTGTCATGAACAGCAGTTTGTTTCTTATTAAAATTAGTTGGAGTCATATTAATGTCCTCTGTCTTTTTGTTTTCATTAATAACTTTTACTGGATGAATGTTTTCCCAGCTTTTCATCCTCAGTGTTGACAACTCTTAGATCTACGAGCAGTCCTTTTTGACCCATCTTCACTTCTTCTCATATATTATATATATATTCTTCTCATAAGTTTTCCCACAAGCCAGCTTGAGTCTGAATAGTGGTTTCTTTCAAAATAATCTGTCTGTCTTTCATACTTACAGATTTCATTATTTTATTGTCTGGAAGCATACTTGCTACACTGTGAAAGGACACGTAAATCTATCTGCAGGTACATAAGAAATATTTCACTGAAATTCAAAATTATTTTAAAATTAACAGAAAATGAGGAAATCCTTGAGCAATGCACACATTTAAAATTGCTTTAAAGTTGGTTATCCCCTCCAACTCCACCTGATATCTCCTGTCTCCTGAGAGATAGATCACAGTGTACAAATATGGAAACTAACTGCAAGCAATCAAATTAATTTAGAGAAGGGTCACTATGAACAAAAACTTTTTTTGAAGCAGAAACATGCGACATAAAACGGTAGTGCCATGGAACATGAAAGAATAACCAGAAATACCAAAGGCATGACTACTAGAGAAAAAAAGAAATTTCACCAAAAATGCATTAAAAAGTGCCTGCAAGCCACAGACTAAGATTTCTGACTGGGTCCTTCTACCAAATTAAATTTTTTACAGACTAGCTGTCCTGGAATTCTAGAATGGAAATTAGCTTAAAAAAACTTAAAAAAAAAAAGAAAATATAAAAAAGGAAACAAAATTGGCAGTCCTTGATTCCCCCTGTATTTGTTTGGCATGGTTTGCTTTCCTTAGTCCTTATTCATAAAGTAAACTTTTTCTCTTCTTTGAAGGCCTGTTTGCTCACTGGCTACTGGTACACTTAAGCTCTTACCAAGGAATTCATCACTTTATAAACCTCGGCCCTGCTGGAGCTCTCAGTTCTTCCCTGAAAAAAGACCTTGCAAATTTTGAAGAAAAATGTCAAGCAAGAGGCCAGCTGAGAAGAAAATGATGGTGTCATGCACAGTGAATGTCAGGAACAAAAAGGTCATTGTCAAGGGATCACAGACCTTGAGGAAAGTTCTGGCTGCCAATGGCACTGGATGGACTAAGTAAAATTTCAGGCAACAAAATATCAAATTTCTTTCCTACTTTTCTTTTCTACAGAGTTTAAATGTTCTCTTTATCATTCAGTTAGAGCAACCTGCATTTGCTGAGCCTTCTTTGAGCAGGACAGTGGACCAAATGACCTCCAGAGTTCCCTTCCAACCCCAGCTACTATGTGATCCTGTGCTACAAATCCTTGCACAATGCCTGCATGTGATGGGAGAGTGGCCTAAGTATTTTTACACATTCTCTTTTTCCCTCCATATACTCTTTTGTCTTAACATTTGCTGTTCATATGCTGCCTGTATACTGCAGTGGTCTTTTCCCCCATGTAAATTCCCTGACTGCTTTCTTTTTTACGTTTCCCAGAAATGCAGAGTCCTTGTTCCCATTCTACAGTCACAGAATCACAGAATGGTTGAGGTTGGAGGTCATCTTGTCCCTGCTCAAATAGGACCATCTAAAGCCCATTGCCCAGGACCGTGTCCAGACAGCTTTTTAATATCTCCAGACACAGACTCTCCATGACCTTCCTGGACTACCTGTCCCAGTGCACAGGAGAAAAGTGATTCCAGATGTTCAGAGGGAACCTCCTGTGTTTCAGTTTGTGCCCATTGCCTCTGGCCCTGTCACTGGGCACTGCTGAGAAGAGCCTGGCACAGTCCTCTTTGCACTCTCCCATCAGCTATTTATAAACATCGATGAGATCCCTCCTGAGCCTTCTCTTCAATTCTTCTTTCTCTCTGTGGGTAACAGAGAACTTGAAATGGAAATTCATGCTGTGCTGGAATTGTGAATGATTTGTGAACTAGGCAAAAGCAGCTGTTTCTGCTCCTCATAAAATGTGCATCTTTACTTGTTGCTTTTAGACATTAATTTTAAATATGTGCTGATTTCTGCCTATATTGCAGATTTACAGAATGCTATTTTCTACTGAGTTGTGACCTCAGAAATCCAGGTGTCATTAATTTGTTTCATTGAAATGAAGGTCATGGTTTCTACATCATTTAAACATATCATAGTGATAGGGTTTCTGTCTCGGGAGACCTGCTGCTTCCCAAACAACAATATATCTCTCCTGGGGGGTTATTTGTGTTTTATATGTGTGTATTTAATGTGTAACCTTTCTAAGAAACATTTAAATGGCATTAAATATTAAAAACCCACCTTTTTGAAAATTTGTCATTTGCGAAACAGTTAAGAAAGCTGGTATATATTTACTGGAGGTTTGTGTCAATTCAAAATGCTGGCACATATAAATCCAGATAATTCAACGTTAAATCCAGTGACCTATTGGCCGTGAGGATTAGGGTTCTAATCCTAGGATTTGGTAGAGCACTTAACACTTGCAGGAGCCAAAGACAAGGATTCTGTGCCTGTTCAGTATCACCCAGCTTGAAAACTGAGGCCACTTTGTGTAAGGTTTGGGTCAAGTACAGCAGTGAGCTCAGGCAGGTTTCAGGACTGAACTTTATATTATTGAGCAGGAAGGTTTGGAAGCATGTTAAGTTCTGTGTTATGTGGAGATCCTGCAAGAAGAAATCACAGTACAAAACCTGCTGTTAATCCATTTCAAGTTTCACCTTTAGTGCATCTGTTTTTAACAGATCTGAAGCTTTAAGTGAATCCCAGACACTGCAAAATATCAAGCAAACAAAAAAAAAACCACCTCAACCAAAAATGTGTTGAAACACAAACAGTAATCCCAGTTAGGATAGATTGCTCTGCTGTTCTTTCCATTTCAAATTTTCTTTGGTTTTTAATATAAAAAAGCTATTAAAGTGCATAGGCCAGCACAGCTTTGACTTGATTCAGAAGCAAAATTCTTCTTCTTTCTGAAAATCCTATGTCTGCTCAATGTAAGTGGAGCAATGATTCCTGCTCTAGTGCTCTTTAGTCATGTCTGTTTGCTATGGCAGGGAACCAGACACTGGAACTCAACTGACTACACTCTTACAATGTTGTAATAATCTGCTGGATGATTTTTTTCACTTTTTTTCTTTTCCCTGGGACATCTAATAACAATTCCCTAACACAGATCAGGAGTTAGAATGGGCCACAGGCCATTCCTGAAAGGTAATTCAGACACGATTTGGAAAGAAAAGGAGTTTAAACTGTGCCAATTAGCCTCAGGGCCAGAAAATGGGCCCTGGGACAGTTAAGCTAATTAGCAGGGAGACTAAATGAAGTTACAGTAAAATACTGAGGAGTGTATACATAAATAATACTCCAAGTTGCTAAATACAGGCAAGCACTCTTACTGAATTTTTATTACTAAGCAATTACTTTACATGTTATTGTTCAAAAAGAGTTGTCCAACAGATCAGGTAGATGGAAGGATAGACTTCAGTGAGGCTGAGTGACTGAAGATATTGCATTTTAAGTACTGCCCTCTTTAGAATGCACTGAGTCCCCTTACTGATCCAAAATGCAATACAGGGTTTTATCCTACCCTCTTCGATTCAACTGTATGCTTGTTTATTTTTGGTTGGGTTTGACTTAGGTAGTTGTGAGTTGCAGACAACACTAAGTTGGGAGGAAGTGTTGATCTGCCTGAGGTTAGGAAGGCTCTGCAGAGGCACCTGGACAGGCTGAATCAATGGGCTGAGGCAAATTGTATGAGCTTCAACAAGGCCAAGTGCCGGGTCTTGCACTTTGGGCGCAATAACCCCATGGATGCTACAGGCTTGGGGAGGAGTGGCTGGAGCTGCCAGGCAGAAAAGGACCTGGGGGTCCTGGTGAACAGCAGGATGACCATGAGCCAGCATTGTGCCCTTGCAGCCAAGAAGGCCAACACCATCCTGGGGTGTATGAGAAGGGGTGGTTGTAGGTCAGAGAGTTTCTCCTTCCCCTCTACTCTGCCCTGGTGAGACTGCATTTGGAATATTGTGTTCAGTTCTGGGCCCCTCAGTTCAAGAAGGACAGGAAATTGCTTGAAAGAGTCCAGTGCAGAACCACAAAGACGATGGAGGGAGTGGAGCATCTCCTGCTGAGGAGCGGCTGAGGGAGCTGGGGCTCTTTAGCTTGGAGAAGAGGAGACTGAGGGGTGACCTCATTCATGGGGATCAATTTGGAAAGGGTGAGAGTCAGGAGGAAGGAGCCAGGCTCTGCTCTGTGATGTCCAATGCCAGGACAAGGGGCAATGGGAGCAAGCTGGAGCATAGGAGGTTCAACTTGAACATGAGGAAAAATTTTTTTCCCTGTGAGGGTGCCATAGCATGGCCCAGGCTGCCCAGAGAGGTTGTGGAGTCTCCTTCTCTGGAGACATTCAAAACCCCTGGCTGTGTTCCTGTGTGACCTCCTGAGAGTGATCCTGCTCTGGCAGGGGAGTTGGACTAGATGTTCTTTCAAGGTTCCTTTCAACCCCTCACATTCTGTGATTCTGTGATTCTGTGAGTTGGTTGGTTTTTTTTAATGTATGTAGCAATTAATAACCGAAGTCAATGTATTCTTTGTGTTTCACCTCTCTACTTACCCAGAATCAGTATACCAGTCTAGACCTAAGCCAGCTACAACCTGAGTGACAATAGAAGTTTAATTCAGAGGACATCAAGTTCTATCTTCCCAGACTGATCCTAGATAACTTCAAATCTAATTTTTGAGTGATTTATGTTATTGCATCCAAAAATATTTTAACATGTTAATATTGAGCCAAGAAAAGGTCTCCTTGTGTTTTGCCTCATTTATTCTTTATATTTCAGAGACTTGTGCAATATAAATGAATGTCAGGCAATAGTTCTGCATATATTAGAGATAAGTAGAATATAAGTGGGGATTTTCACTGTTTATCACCAAATTCAGTTATGTGGGATGGTTTCAATTCAAAAAGACTTACTGTCTACATTCAGGAAAGAAGGAGGGTTTCAACTGCACCGTGCATTACTGTTACATGTACATTATGTAGCTGCTGGCAACAAGCTGGGGTCAGGGAAAAAGTATTGTAGCTATAACTTTAATTTTGAATCTGCATTATATGTGTATGTTAATGAATAACCCATCTGCTAACATCTGCTATCAAAGAAATAATGAAGACTGGTCATCCAGAATAAAATCAAAGAAAAACAGTTTCTAAGAGTCTGTAGGCCAAATATCCCTAGAACATGGATGCATAGACATGGGAAATGTATTCCTTCTTGAAATAATGGACCTAATTTTATTTGTCCCTGATTTAATGACAGATCTGGCATGGAAAGTAGAAAATCAGGTGTTGCACATCGGGCAACAAATCCTCTTTTCAGACAATATCTGTAGCTGAATGGAAAGGTACCACTGAAGCTTCAAATTTTATGGTATAAGATAGGAATATGGGATAAGGACCTTGGACCTGAAAGGTGAAAGCAAGCCTATAGAATGGAGCATCTGAAGAAAAAGGTATGGAAGGAGACTCTACTCCAGAGAAGTAGAGGAAGGATGGAAAAGACAGGAGGAGGAGGAAAGGCCTAAAGGCATATAGTGAACCTTAAAGGAGACAAGGAAATGGAAAAAGAGGGAGAAGCAAATTAAATAAACCTGCACAATAAATATCCATTACATTCACATCTTCATCAATTTATAGGGAAAAATAATTTATGAAGAGCCCTGATAATTTCTGGTTTTAATTTCCTTTTTTCAAATTTTATTTTCTTTTTCCACCTTTAATTGGTATTACAATGATAGTTTGTTTGGGTTTTTTTGGTTTCCAGCTCTCACACCTTTCTCCGTCTGAGGGCTTGCTGTTCTGTGAATATTAGTTAGATTTCCCTGTCCTTGAATACTCCCATCTAACACGTTTGTATTAGTTATGCTTATGAACACTAGGAACTGTCTTTGAGAACAACCCATGCCTCTTGTCTGAGAAAACAGGTGACGCACAAGACTGTCAGAGAAGCCCTCTTATTCCATACCAAAACTATTTATCCCCAGTCTGCAGTACCACTTGGTCATGTGTGATTTGTAAAAACCTAGGAGTTTGACACAAGTTGGGAAACAGTTTATAAACATGTGTTTTTACTAACTGTATCCAAGCAAGTACCTGAGAACATGATTATTTATTACCTTTGCCCTAGAATACTTTCTACTGAATAACATAATTGAAAATAATTATAAGGAAAAAACCCCAACAAAACAGCCTATGGAACCTAATGCTTTCTCTATTAGACCACTGGACAATGGAAAATGAATTCTGATTATGCAATTGTTATTAGCTGCCAAACACACCATTACCGGTAACTGGCTTTCCAAACTGTTTTGACAGTTAATACGGGGTTGAGAAATGTCTGATCTAAAATGGATGCAGTGCATTTAACCCAAGTAGCCAATTACTCGAGGAATGTATCTTGGATGAAGGAATATGAACTGAGAGTACTCAGAGTAGGTTGTGTTTCAAATTTTACTAAAGGTATCTTAATTGATAAAAGCATAGGAGGGAAGTTATTGTCTCAGGATATTATAAACCTTAATTAAAATGTTTATATATTTTCACAGTTCAACATTGTTTCAAGCTAAATTTAGAAGGATCCTATTATTACTAGTTTATACTCAGCCCTAAAGTATTGCCTAAACTTAATTAGACACTCATTTTTATTCAGCTTTCACTGAAACGAAGTTATTTTCAGCTCGTATCACTTTCCTCAGGCATCACTGCATTCTTCAGTATGTACATAAATAGTTCTTTGCAGGAATAAATACATCAAGAGGGAGAAATCATTCTCCCCTATGCACATACTTAGAAGTAAGTAGATTGCATTGGTAAGTATCATGAGCTTATACATGACCACACACTTTTATACATTTTCCACAAGTGAAAAAATCTCTTGGGAAAACAATAAAAAAGCAGAATCCAATGGAACATTGAAGCTGAGTGAAGTGTATAATACAGTTATGCTATGAGTGATATCAAGTACAGTAACAATCCAAAAATTGCCATGAATTTTTAGCCAAAGCCAAAAGAATGAATGTGGAAGAGTGAACAGGAAGCTTCTGCAAAGACAACTTAGTTTCCCAAAGATGTTTTGTTAAGGAACATTTCTTTTACTAGTGAGTTTTTTATTGTTTTGCCTAACTATTTTATTACATTTCATTAACAGGAAGAGGAAAAAAAGAAACACCCATTTGCCTGTTCTATTTTGTTACTTCCTCGGGAGATACACAGAATGCCTCGGGGTATTTTCTGGTGAATCTGTGCTATAATAATAGTAAAACCAGGAGCTGATAGGAAAGTACAATACTGTGAGAACTGAGTAAAGTTTTTCCAATCACAGTGAAATTTTGACTGAAAAAATTTTCTTGGGAAAAATTATAATATTTTCTCTATACATTTGCCCTATGATATGAAATATTGAGTCATTAATTGTATTATTCAAATGTCTGAGTCAGTGTGAATTAGTCTATCCCAGGAAATAATCGTAGAGTTCATAAACTCTTACAATCATAGAATCACAGAATGGTTTGGGTTGGAAAGGACCTTAAAGCTCATCCAGTCCAACATCTCAGATATGAATTAAAATAAGCCAAAAAACATATCATGTCATGCTATACATCTCACAGAATTATTTCATTTAGGAAGAATTTAAGTTTGTCATCTCTTAAAATCCTTAGCTCTGTGTACTCTTAGGAGTTGGAAGTGACTTGCATTGTGCATCTCCTCCATGTCATGGGCAAGTTTATTCCTCAGAAGGGAAATCTGAGTTCAGAAGTTAGACTTGATGTGAAACCCCAGAAATTTAATCAGTAATTTAATGATCTGGAACATATTTGGAGGAGTCAGATAGTAATTTCCTAATGCTCTGTTTAAAATAAAATCTTTCAGCTTCACTTTCTGTGTCTATTTTTATCAGTCGAGTTCCAGCTCCCCAGCAACCAAGCTGACTGCATTCTGAGCAAGACGAGCCAGTATACAGCTAAACACTCCTGAAGGGCCAAGGTTATTTATTGCCTCAAAAGCCAGGAGAACTTGCTGTAAAATGAAAAGAAAACTTTTCTTGACTTTTTTTCTTGCCATCAGCCTGTTTTTCTATACCCTTTGCATGTACAGCCCATCATGTTACTCTCAAGCCATTACACTGTGTTTCAAGGAGCTGCTTATATCATATACTTACTGTGCCTGAATTTGGCTTATGCTCTGAAGAGACAGGATGGGGAGTGCCAAAGTCAATATTTTTTTTTCACCACTAGTAGACAAAAGATGAATGAAAATGTTAAATTCACTATAGAAGAAGAAAGTCACTTCTCAATAAATGCTAAAAATAAGTAAATATCACCTTTTAAAAATGGATTTTCCTTTAAAACTGAGTTTCACCCTTCTGTCAGCCTACTAGTGCAGGAACCATTCCTGGAGTGATGCAGAAGGGGTGCCAATTCTTACAGCAAACATGAACATTTTCTCTGTTTCAAAATTCACATCCAATTTTGGCAAGTGAATCAGAACGTTCTTTTAAAAGATATTTGGATAAAGATTAATCTAGCATACCCTCTATGGAAAGAAAAAAATATTAGGTGCAGATTTGGAAATCTGAATGTATAATACGGAACACCTGCAAAACCTATCTCTTCACAAATAGTATTAACAGAAATTCTTCATCTCTGCATCCCTTTTCTTTCTAGATGGCCTTGGGAGGAACATGATTATTAGTAGCAGTGGAAAAAAGAATACAAAAATAACTAGATCTGCATTTAAATGACCATATTTTCTTTCTGTAAGGTCTAATACAGCTGCATTTTCTTTATCTGTATAAAAAATTTTGTGTCTTAGTTGCTGTAGATTCTACTTATTTTTAAGAGAACTTTAACTAGAAGTACTTTTTAAAATAAATTTTACTAACAGAGTTCATGGAAGAACTTCTAAGGTTTTTTTTTTACTAGCAAAGCTTCCTCTCTTAAGCTCTTGGTTCTTTTGGCCAAAGTTATGATATAGGGGCCCCACAGAAAGGATTTGAGAGAGAAGTACAGTAGCATAAGCTCCCTAAAATATCTGTTTTATCAAGCGTGGGACAAAGAAGGACCAACTTGCAGCCCTTGAGGCACCCAGCTGAATTCCCAGGGGAAAATATCTGGGTCGAGTCTCCCTCCGTGTAAGAATGCAGCTGGTTCCTGCATCATGCTGGTGTTAAACTGAGTTCATTTAGGGTGATTTCATCATCTCACAAAAAAGATTATTTAATTGCAAAATCATTTGAAGTTTTCACAGGAAATGTCTCTGAAAAGAATCTGAGGGCAGAATTGAATAGTTTAAAATGGATTTCCCTAAGTGTACACTTTTGTTTGGGGGTTTTGTTTTTCCTTCATCATAAATTAATCCTAACCTATTAATACTTTTTTACCTCATTGCCAATTTTTTGTGAGACAGCAGTGTAACATTTCAAAGAAATGAGAGCTGTGTAAAGACCTCTTTTCAGTGCATCTGTGCTTCTTCAGAGTAGTTTTCTCTGTCTCCTATAAAAACTGATAGGCTGTTTAACCATTAAAGTTCATAAGCAATAAATGTAAATGTACCAATAAACAGTTTCAAGTGCTCAGATCTAGAGGAAATCTATGTCTGTACCTGATTTTTGCACAATTCCCACCCTGTTATAACTGATCTGTAACATTGATCATATGCCAGAAGCGTATGGGAGGAAAGTAGGCTTTACAACTGAAACCAGTGAAATTGAAGCCATTTGGAAAGAATTCTAAGAACATCGAGTCCAACCCTTAACCTAACACTGTCAACTCCACCTCTAAACTATGTCCCTGAGCACCACATCTACCCATCTCTAAAATACCTCCAAGGAATGTGACTTGTTACTTAGGAGAAGAGACTGACACTCACCTCACTACAAACACCTTTCAGATAGTTGTAGAGAGTGATACGGTCTCCCTTAAGTCTCCTTTTTTCCAGGCTAAATAACCTCTAGAACCTTCACCAGCTTCATTGACCTTCTCTGGACATGCTCTAGCATCGCAATGTCTTTCTTGTAGTGAGGGGCTCAAAACTGAACACAGTATTTGAGATGTGGCCTCAGCAGTGCTGAGTACAGGGGGACGATCCCTTCCCTAGTCCTGCTGGCCACACTGTTCCTGATACAAGCCAGGATGGTGCTGGCCTTCTTGGCCACGTGGGCACACTGCTGGCTCGGGTTCAGGTACTGGC
>NW_010187432.1:0-15399 GCF_000695765.1 Mesitornis unicolor | reverse complement strand
CTCTCTGCCGGCCCTGCCCCCCCCAGCCCCCCGCCCCCAAGCCTGTAGCGTCCATGGGGTTGTTGTGACTCAAGGGCAGGACCCAGCACTTGGCCTTGTTGAAGCTCACACAATTGGCCTCAGCCATCAATCCAGCCTGGCCAGGTCCCTCTATAAAGCCTTTCTACCTTCAAGAAGATCAACATTACCCAACATGGTGTCATCTGCAAACTTACTGAGGATACACTTGATACCCTCATCCATATCATTGGTAAAGATAATAAACAGAACTGGCCACAGTACTGAGTCCTGGGGAACACCACTTGTGACCTGCTGCCAACAGGATTTAACTCCCTTTACAACTCTTTGGGCCCAGCCAGACAGTTTTTTACCCAACGAAGGGTACACCTGTTTAAGACATGAGCAGCCAGCTTCTTTGGGACAGTGCTATGGGAAACAATGTCAAAGGCTGTACTAAATTCTAGGTAGACAACATCTACAGCCTTTCCCTCATCCCCTAAGCAGATTACCTTGTCATATAAGGAAAATCGAAAACTATCACATAATGATCACTATACCCAAGAGGGCCTCCAACAATCACACCACCCACAAGACCTTCTCTGTTTGGGTCACTCGGCAGCTGTGTCAGAACCTTTTCTTCCACACACTTCAGGAACCTCCCAGACTCTTTCTTCTCTGCTGTATTGTATTTTCAGCAGACATCTGGTAAGTTGAACTTCCCCACAAGAACAAGGGCTATAAATATGAAGATCTATATTTCTGAATATTATAGTTTATATTTCAGTCTGTAACATGAAATGGTAGTAGGTTTTGCTTTGTATTCTACAGCAGAACAAAGCCTGTATTTGGTGTAATTTAGTGGCCAGATGCAGAGAAAAAGTATGTTCAGATGCTACGCCAGGCTTCAACGCCATGATAAGTTAGCAAACACAAGGTAAAATGTCTTTACACTTTACTGAATGGACTCCCTAGAAGTAATTTTTCATAGCTCTTTAAAGTCATATTTACCCATGTGAACTTCTTTGCCTTCACAGAGCTTATTATCAATGTTCTTTTAATGTTCAAAGTAGACAGGAGGAATTTCTGATACAAAAAAACAAGCAAGTGCAGTATGAAGCCAATTAAGTAGAAATATAAATAAAATAATTTAAATATCTCCAAGGTAATTAATTAGAAGAATGTTCCATCCATTACACAAGTCTACTACTAACATTTATATATTGTAAATGTTAATAACCAATACTGAATTTGGCCTTTTCAAAAACAGACATAAAGATGAAGTTCTTCCCCTGAATGTTGACAAGATGACTACCTTCCACAAAGTTTAGTAAGTGAGTAGTTCAACTGGTTTCTAATCTTCCCCTCCTGTCAGCCTTGTAACTTTTATATGACTGTGTTCTGTAGGTTTGACTCATGGAATTTACACTTGAATTTATGAGAATATCATTTGTACCTTTAGTCCTCACTCATATGTCAGTATAAATCAAAAGCAACTCCAATGAACTCAATGGGAAAAAAGCAATGTGAGAGAAAAGAGCCAGCTCCAGCTTGGTTCACTTTTGAGTGTAAAGGTTGCTAAAAATTGTTCTTTTGGGAATATCACATAGGCATTTGTCCTTTGATAAAGGTTGGAGGAATGCAGTGTGCTCCAGCTATTGCCTTGCCCAAAATATCTCCTGTGACAGCAGTGAAGGATCACTGGCATAAAGATGGCTTTCCTCTAGAGTGGGATTCCTTCACACTTGGGAACACCTCAGTCTTTTCCCACCTTCACAGCTGGCTTAAGATTTCTTGACAATATTGGAATAAAGGGACAAGGGCAGTGCAGCTGACACGGGAAATCAATACCTCATTTTTCTTGCTTAATGATGTAAAAACTGAGCTGACTTCGCATCACTGAATATTTACAGTCAGAGGCTACAAAGTGCCTTTTTTATGTCTGTCACCTTAGTTAAAGACATAAACCTCAGTTAGGGAAAATTATTTTACTCAGATGACAACACTACCAAGTACAGCCAGCATTATTAACAAAAACAGAACAAGTAATCAGAAATAAATTTCAAGTCAATCTGTGAATTTCTGCTATAGCGTCATAGGAACTGGTACTAAACCTGAGGCCCTAATGCATTTTGTATAGCAAATGCTGTACAGGATTCTCATAATTATACAAGATGATCATATTAAATCATTGCTGATAAGCTTGGTAATAACATTAAGACTTGTGGAAAGGAAGACAGAGAAGATGATACATCAGACATAGACAGCAATTTGCCCATGAACTCAGGTACACTTTATCAAGCAGTAAGCACAAATTTTGCAAATTAAAAAAAGTACATAATCACAGAACCACAGAAGGGTAAGGGTTGGAAGGGATGTCTGGAGATCATCTAGTTTAACTCCCTGCCAAAGCAGGTTCACTTATAATCCTTGTAATAGATGGAAGTACGAAGTTCTAAATCAAGAAACAGAAAAACAGGACAAATACATAGAATGGAGAAAGCAGTGACCCCAAAAAGGATGGCAGATTTGAACAAAATTAATCTGCAGCTCCCAATTTGATACTGTGTCAGAAAGAGCTCATGGGCTTCCTGCTTAGTTCATGTGAAAGGTGGGATCATTATTTTCTTTAAGAGAAATAACCATACACTCCAGGGCTCTTTAAGAGAAAGAGTCAAAGAAGGGTGATGGAAGGGCTCTGAGCTCAGCTACTTCATGTAAAAGCACCAAACATTTTAACAGTGAAGCTCACTGGCTATTTCTAGTACGCTAGCAGAGGTCTGATGGATTTCTCATCTCTTTTTTTCCTCTTCAAATCGACAAGATGTCTGAAAGATTTTTTTTCTCATAAAACAAATGTTCCTTGACTCAAATGTAAGAGTAGCTGGGGAAAATTTAATAACCTGTTGTATGTTTAAACTAGATGATAGTATGAAGGAAGGGATAGTCAGAAGGTTAAAGCCTAATCTCCCTCTACAGTAAGCAGAGACAGAAAAAAATGCGAAAAGCTTAAAATTTGGCTGAGTTGCCATCCAGAGAAGAAAGACAGGTAGCATTGTTAGGCTAAATTTAATATTTGTGATGTCTTCATCTGGCACACGACTTATGCTACTAACTTCACTGAGCTCAGAAAGGAAGAGTAGGGTGGAACTACAACAGGTTTTTTAAATGCACAATATGCCAACATTGCTTTGACCTCAGTTTTCCTCAGGGTTATAAGAGATCATTAAAAAAAAAAATGCTTCCAACGTTTCCCCTTCAGTCCTGACATTTTTGACTGGCCATTCTTCTTACATTTGCACAAATGTAAGAGAAGAAATACGCCTACTGAGCTTTTCCTCAGTTCCACAGAAAACTGTGAAATCCTCTGAATATCAGTGTTACAAGGCCAAGAACAATAATAATAGCAGCCAAATAAACTTTATCTTCTGTAAATGATTGAAACCATGTTTCCTAAAGTACTACTAACTTTGTTAAAGTCCATCGTGTGAATACTGGAAGCAAGGATGCCATTGTGTGGCATGGCTGTTCACTAATCTCAGCAGAACTTCTTTCCAGAATTGTAGATTTTTTGAGATTTCTTTCTATGGTGTCTGGTGTCAAATGCCTATCCACCTGGTATCAAATCATCAAACAACATTTTGTCATGTCCACACTGTTTATTGGGGAATAAAAAGAATATTTTTCTAAGAGAACGTGGCTCTAGGGTACAGTTAGAAGAAAAAAGAAGGTAAGAGAGCAATGTAAATAACAAGTCATTCTCAGAAAATACCAACAAAGAGACAAACAGCAAAGAAAAAAAGAACATGAGAGATATACAGAACCAGCAAGTTATGAGGAAATAAACTGTGATCATATAAAAGACATAATATTAGATACAGGTGGATATATGAATCAAAGTCTTTAAGGACTAAGAACGATGTGAAGAACTAAAGAAATAAATTAGCCAAAGCTAACTCAAAATAGAGTGCTATCTATATCAGGTTACACAGACTCCTAGGACTGTGGCAGTGAATAAAACAGTCACTTGTAGCTTGGGCTGCAGACCAAAGCAGGAGACTGAGGAAAGGACATTGAGCAGGTCTGCGCTGGCATCTCTGCAGGCTGAGAGGAGCCATATGGTGGTGTGTTTGTGAAGGTTCTGGTGTGATACCACCTAGGTGTGGGAAAACAGAAAATTCCTACTGGAATATGTACCTGATGAAGCAATGGAGATTTGAGAGTGTTTTGGATTTTTTTCCTAATACTAGGTTTGTAGTCTTGGAGCATAGAATACACCTTTATGCATTGCATTTTATTTAGTATACAGTAGGACTGACTGAATACTAAAGGAGTAAGAAAAAGGTGAAAAGCATAGAGAAACACCAGGGGATAGCAAAAAGTAAAGAAAACAGCTTGAAAAAAAATGTTTTCATAATTAAATATGACCTTTTTGAGTATTTCACTGATCCATTCCCCAGTCCTTCTTTCATCCACTTCCACAGAATCACAGAATATTAGTAATTGGAAGGGATCTTGAAAGTTCATCCAGTCCAACCCCTGCCAGAGCAGGATCACCCAGAGGAGGTCACACAGGAACATGGCCAAGGGGTTTTGAATGTCTGCAGAGAAGGAGACTCCACAGCCTCTCTGGGCAGCCTGGTCAGTGCTCTGACTCCCTCACAGGGAAAAAGACTTTTTCTTCATGTTCAGGTTGAACCTCCTATGCTCCAGCTTGCTCCCATTGCCCCTTGTCCTGGCATTGGACAAGAGAAGAGAAGAGCCTGGCTCCTTCCTCCTGACACTCGCCCTTTACAAATTGATCCCCATGAATGAGGTCACCCCTCAGTCTCCTCTTCTCCAAGCTAAAGAGACCCAGCTCCCTCAGCCACTCCTCATAAGGGAGATGCTCCACTCCCTCTATCATCTTTGTGGCTCTGTGCTGAACTCTTTCAAGCAGTTCCTGTCCTTCTTGAACTGAGGGGCCCAGAACTGAACACAATATTTCAAATGTGGTCTCACCAGGGCAGAGTAGAGGGGAAGGAGAATCTCTCTTGACCTACTAACCGCACCCTTTGCATGAACCATCAGAACTGTACCAGCATTCAGCCCCCAAAAAAGCAAGTTATCTTTACAAGAAAGTAGGTTTCAGAACTCTTATTACTCTTTCTCTGTTACTTGTTTTGCGGCGAGCTCACCAACCTCTGTTTCAGCCACCCAGCATGGCCATCACTGTTGTGTCAATTGCTTCCTTCCCCAGTTGTGCTACAAATCCACGTGTCTATGCTCTGATGCATTAGGTCTTGGAAAAACACTTCTAAAACCATTACCTCAGAGCATTACCCTGGGAAAAAGGCTGTGTATTTTACTGAAGAACCACAGGAAGATTAGCAACAAATGTCTCTACCTACAGTGTGCTGTTTACATTTCAGCTCTGTTTTATTAATTGCCAGGAGTCTGTGACCATTTTCCTTATTCCCAGTTGCTTCCTCCTGACTTGTCCAAGCTTCAGAAACAGCTTCATCACAACAGCTAACTGAGAAAAAGAAAAACTCCTGCACTTGATTGCTGTCACAGCTGTGGATGCTCAGCTATGTAAAGAACCCTGGCTACTAAACTCTCATATAAACTCTGTTGCCTTTGTTGTTTGCACAGCATTTTTACTAAGTAATTTCACTCAGAAAACAAGTGTCTGTTCAAACAAATGCTGCAGCTGTGGGGTGTTGCAGACTTTTCGGAGTTGTGGAAAATCTTTTTGGATTCATTCTCACGTCAGTGGCATCAGAGCATACTCTTTTCCATGCCTGTAACTCCACAGCAAACACATCATATTGTTTGTTCTAGGTTTGGATTTTCTCCCTTCTGCACCGATTGCAAGGATGTAAATTGTTGAGATGTGTACGTTTTGTCGTCGCTGTTGAATCTACTGAAACACGTTTCTTCAATAACTTTCAAAGATCTTTACTACAAATGCCATGGAGCTGTGCCACTTCTTTTGGCCATGCTCTCATGTTCCTAAATTCATATGGATTGTTTATAGTCCAAAAGGCTCTACGTATGTACAGGTCAAGAGATTGCAAGTCCTAGCAGATTGCTACACATTCTAGGTTTTGCATCTCTGTATTTCTCTGACCTTCTGAACTATTACTTGCTCTGGTGATCCTTGATGACTACAGACTATTCATCATTAATTTTTGGAGAATTATTTTAAAAGGAGGAGAAAAGACACAAATGAGATGGATATTTGGTTATTTGATGCTTGTATGCCAGTCATTACTCTTCCAGTAATTACCGCAGAGTGGCAAGGAGTCACAGATTAGTTCTAGAAATTGTGTAGACAAACACAGGGAAGCTTCATAGTCACCACAGTTGGTCTTCTGTGAATCCTAAAGAGGTTTTGACATGATAAGTTTGTAGAAACCTGGGGCTGGACATGAGAATCTACCTGTTAAACAGAGCTTTCTAACAGCACAAAAATAATTATCATTTTTACAGATCCCTTCTAGTAGGAATATATTTTCTATTTCTTACATTGGGCTTTTTACCTTCAGTGAAGTAAATTCCTAATTAAGATGATGGCAAGAACAGTGAGGCCCCCTCCAAATAGTTTCCATGGGGACTAAACTAAAATCTTTAGCTCAGTCTTTAAGAATTCTTAGCAACCCAGAAGCCTACCATCACTTATTTTCTAAACTTTCTTTTGTAAATAATAAAAGTGCCCTCATAAGGAAAATATTTGTATGCTGTACACCATAAGCCTAGCATCTGCTGGTTTTTTGTTTGGCTCATTTTTGTAGTTTTACTCTGTTTGCAAAAATACATGAGTCATGAAATGAATTTATTTTTGGGGGGGATTTCAGGCAGTAAATCTGGATATGACAGAATTTTGGCTCTCTAGTTAGTTAAGGTGCCATAAAGAACTCTAACCAACTTCTGATTAGAAAATGTTTGTACTTTTTCTTCTCAAAATTTTGAAGAAAGGTAAACAAACCCAAAAGCCTAACACAGTCAAAGAGATTTGTCCTTGTTTATTGTGCACAAAAAAGGAAAGGCTGAAGTTTACCTGCCGTTAGGAAAGCTAGCAAAGGATTTACAGTTAAAATCACACTAGAGCAGCAATGGTAGGAGTAGATGGTATATGGGGAGAAACAGCTCCGTGATACTGTGCATCACTCATGCAATAACATGATATAGAAGCCTTTTTGGGAGGCTCTTGGGTGACCTCTCTCTGCTCCTGCTGGAACACCACCATGCAGGAGGGGAGCACAACATTGTGGAGCACCATCCAGGAGGGGAGTTGGTCATTGTGGAGCACCATGGGAGAGGGAAGTGCTGCATCATGGAAAAATACATCAGCTGTGGAAAGATCACATCACCCCCAGGCTTTTTGCAAGTCATTCTATGGGAAACAATGACATCAAGGGATATTTTGAATGGACCAAGCAGCTCTAGTGGCTATGGTGAGGGACACAGGACATCCTACCTGCCTGCATGTCTGACATTGCAGCCAAAGTGTTGGCTTTTGTGAACAGGGAATGAGAATTGCTGGGAGAAATCTGACAAAGGGACATATGAGCATGTTTGCCAATTGGCTTTGCTAACCTAATGTGGAGGATTTTAAACGAGGTGCATCAAGGATAGCACCTAGAGCAAGGTGGGTGGAAGGAAAATAGAGAGGGAACAAAGGACAGGGTCGTGTCTCTCATCTCACTCCACTTCAGAAGGTGGTGCAGCTGAAACCTATCTCAAGCATTCATACACAAATACAAGTGCATGAGAAAAAAGTAGGATGAATTAAGAGTCCATGAGCAATCAGACATCTATGACAACACTGGAAATACTGAGATGTGGTGGCACTGCAGAATCTGTGGGACTGCAGTATCAGTCACGCTTCAGGAGATAACAGTTCAGGAACACTTAAGACATTTGGTCACGAACAACTTCATGTCATGAGACAAGCTGCATCCTTGTGGGTTCTTGTAGATATCATCACAAAGCCACTCTCAATAATCTTTGAAAGATGATAGCAATCACAGAAATTTCCTGACAATCAGAAAGAAGGCAAATATCATACCAGTCTTCAAGAGCAAGGGCGAAAAACAGGAAGATAAAGGCTTACTCAGCCTAACCTCAAGAAGACTGCAGACTAAGTCCTCTGGGATACCATTTTTAAACATATGAAATACAGTGGCTGGGAAGATGGAGCATGAATTTACCTAGAATAAATCCAGCCTGCCTGAACAGATAGCTTTTTATGATGAGATGACTCATTTTTTAACAGACACTTTCACAGCATTTTAACTTGGGCAGAGCCAAGGGAGTGAGAATCATTCAGTTACAGGAGGTTAATACTCTATATTCTGCTATATGTTTGTAAGATAGAGGTTTTCTGTAATTATGAAAACCTACTGAATTGAATTTCAAGTAAAAATACTAAAATAAACCTCCTGAGACTGTGGTGCGACAGAAAATGGATCTTACTACAGAACTTTATCTGAATCTTCTCTGAGTTTGGCTCCCATGACCTTGAGGTCAGGAGACTGTTCAGATGTGAAAGTTGGAAATACTGATGTCCACCATTTAAATTTCAGTTCTCTCTTGTATCTTGGTTCATAGAAGTATTTCTGTACTTACAAGGTTTTTCATTCCCTTTTTATGGCACCTTTTATACAGCTTCTTTTATTCATTACTCTGTCCAAAGCTGTGATGTTTATTTACTAGGAAAATTTAAATTAAATAGCTAATTCATTGCCATTTTGGATTGTTATGTAAATCATGACAACCTATTTAAGTTTTCCCTTAACAAATTAATATACTGAAACTTAGATTCTAAACACATACACTGAAAGCATGGAGATCTGTATAGCAGCTTTCATGAACAGCAGAATACCTAATTGAACTTAGCAGAGACACTTGCTTATAACGTTGCACAAAAATCCATTCTTTAGCATTCAGGTTCTGTATATTTCTATTACTCTTATACATATCTTTCCATTCACTGTAGCGTGACAAAAATTTATCTTTCCACACAGGTAAATGAATAATATTGAGTCTGTGGGGTCCAGAGAAAAGGTACCCCTTCCTTTCATCTTGAGTTCTAAACCTAACAACCTTCCAGACTGAAACAATGTATGTATTGAAACTCTTGGAAAGCAAACACATGAACTAAACAGTATACCAACCCATGAGTGTCCTATGTTTGGACACTTTTATCACTTTCTCTTCAGCTGAGCTTTTACAGAATATAAAATGTGCTTCAGAACTTGTTCACTTGGCGCAGTGTTCTTTTCTCGGTTGAAAATCATTGCTTGTTACTGCCAAATGGGGACATTTCAAGAGTTATTTGCAGTTTAAAACAAACGGTTTTAACACACACAAACTATAAAGTTGATTTACAGTTAAGCAGTTAATATACTGTATTTGGCAAGGAATCCTGGCTGCTTATAACATAGCCATAAATTTGGGAGTTTTTTTATGATGTAATGTTATCTACTTATTGACAGTTTATCTTGTTAAAAGTGTTATTGAGAAGCAGGAATCTAGCATTGTTGCTAGTATGGTATTTTTTCCCCTTTTTGAAGAGCCACTGGTTCTGGAATCCTTTCCTGATGACCATAATCAGATGATTTTCCATGTGAGCACCTACATATCCCTCACTCATGGTTCATGGATGATATTCAGTGCTGACTGGAAGATGGATTCCTGATTGTGATTTTGAACCACTGGCCAACTGCGCTCCCCTTCATAGCAAGGTTCCACTGGACTCATTTCTTTCCTAGAGGTAATTTATTGAAATTGTCACAACAAAGAGCAAGGAACCAGGACAGGAGCTGGATGCTTATGGGACCTTGGTTTGAGGGTAAACCTGACTTGGAAATGCAACTAGGAGTAGACAATTAGGAAATTATGGAGAGGTTGTTTTCTATTACTGAACACAGATGAGACGCAATCACTTTTGCTCCACAGAAGAGCACACTTTAACCCGGAGCCTCTTCAGACAGGAAAGTAATAAGGTCTCAGCAGATCAGAATAACAAGGATTGGAAAGCACCTTCTTAAAAAAAATCATACCATTTATTACTATGTGATGTTTCCAGAAGAAATTAACTTAATGAAACCACATCCTTTTCATTTTTTCTTTTCCTTGTTGAGGTCGAGTCCTTGTTGCAGTTATAATCTATGAAGCCTACTAGGTAAATTTATTTTATGAGAAACAAGTGCAATTTAAATACTTTTTTCTCTTCTACAAAGCCTTTCACATGATGAAAATAGATCATCAGTCGTCGCGACATCTGTACAACACACAGGCTGGTGCGCTCCAGAGGGAAAATGTTAATAGTAAACCAAGTTTGAAAGCACTCTCAAAGGTTAGGTCCTATCTGAGCAACACCATGCCAGGTCTTAGATTGCTTTTCTGTACTTAGATAGAAGCATAGTAGTTCTCCAAGCAATATCTTTCCCTGCCATTGGCACAAAACAGGTATGGTCACCATGAGTCCTGGAAACCACATCTGCACACTTCTGCTCAGCTCTAAATTGGCCACACTTGTCAGAATTTACTTTGTACATCTAAGAGCAGCTCCTTAAACTCATTGGACAGACATTTTTTGGGTTGGGAATGTTATATTCAGATATCATCAGACAAAAGCTGAGACTTCTTTTTGTTGAAATCTTCACTGTTGGTGATCAGGTTGAGGTGATTGTCAGGGGTTTTCTCTTTTCTCCTATTCCCCATCACTGTACAAGTTACTAAGAATGGTTTATGTAAAAAGGAGAGATGATGTGCCCTGGTATGACAGCAAGTTTGAATTTGTCTATAAGGAGCAGAGGAAGAGAAGAAGCAACATATAAATAATAAAGCCAACAAGAAATACTTATGAAAGGAACAAAAATGAATTGTCATGTCATTTGAAAAAAAAGCATACCATACATTTTATCAGGGTAATCCTCTGCATCTAAGAGGATGCTTTCTTTTGTATCTGTATATGTGTTTATATTTCAATGGCATTTATAAAAAAATCAAACCACTGAAGTTATTTGATGGACTGAATAGTAAGTAGTTCCTGCAAAGTCTGATTCAATAGCCCACATTCTTTTACGCATTTCACCCAATTTAAAGGTGTAATTTATGTGATTTTAAAATTCATACATTATTCCAATAGAATCCAACTGTATATCCCAACAAATGTTTTTTTTGTACAAAGCAAAAGTAAACATTTTCTTATGTATCTTATACTATTTCCTTTTATAAATTAAGAGGGATTTTTTTTCTATATGACTCATGGTATTGTATGAAGTCATTACACTTGGAAAAAGACTTTAGAAAACCCCTCCTCCTTTTCCTTCTTCCCAGGTGTCCTGGTGCTCTAGTGAAGATTTCATAAACAGCAATGTTTTCATATGAGTGTAATATTTTCATATGAGTGCTATTGAGACAGATGTGCTCATGAATAAAAAAAGACCTATGAGAAGAATTTATGGTATATGGCAAAGCATAATTGCTTTCATACAAATTATGTGTAAAAAACAGCAGCAGAATTATAAACATGAAAACATAAGAACGAAAAGAATTCTCTATTTTTCATATTTCTAGATCCTTATCCTATTTATGAAAAAAAAACCACAACCAAACCAACAAACAAAACAAAACCAAAGAAAACCCAAACCCAAACCTGGATCATAATCAAGTAAAGACTTATTTAGCTTTGCTGACAGCAGCAGCCTGTGGCTGATTTACCTCAGATGAATATGTCACACAGAGATGAAAATCTGAGATTATGTGCTATATTGGAGCTTGCTTATCTAAAGAAGGGTAAAATGCCAATACAACAAATGTATTGAGGGGAAGGGAAGAAATAGAAAATTGGAGAGAGGAGATGCATGTCTTCTCTTCAGGGACAAGTTAGTGGAGCAGCCTTGATCGAGCACTGGCATTCTCACAATAAGCTGAAGAGCAGTACTTTCCCAATTGAGCTGCAGGTTGTATTTCATACACTCTCCTGGGCAAAATGACAGCTAGCAAAGCAATTAGTGTAGTGGAAGAGTTATGAGGGCTGACAGAGTAATGGAAGGCAAAAAGTTCCAAGTTACCCTTTAGCTTCTAGAGCATATGATTTTGTTCTGTTCAGTAATCAGTTTCCTTCCCTACAAAGGAGCATTTAGAAATATCATGCTTGCTTTCTGATCTAGCAAGGAAAGAAAGAAAGAAAAAAGAAAGACAGAAAGTTATCAGCCACAGAGTAAAGAAATATATTTCTGCCAAGGACGAGCTACAGATCTGGCTGTTCATCTCTGTCTCACAGGAAGTCTTTGTCACATTCCACTTCAGTTTTAATAGGCCTTGAAAGAATGCTGTTCCACCTCATCTCCAATATCATCACACCAGGTAACATAAAAGAATCCATATTTCCTATGAAGTGTAGGTGCATGTTGTATACTTCCTATTAAATGTGACTCTTTTTACATCGAGTAAAGTTCTGAACTAAAAAAAAACAACCTCACTGTATGGAACTGAAGCACTCAAGACTTGGTTTGGTTTACCAAGAGAAATCATGTGTTTTTTCATGCATAAATAAAGTTTTGTTGATAATCTTATAAGGTCTTAGTTTAGAAGAAGACTAGCTGTAAAAAATTTGTATTGATGAAAGGACGGATAATACTTAATACATGTCATAAAATTTTGTAAAATGTAGTCTTTTTCTGTTTATTTATTTATTTCCCTTTTCTCCACTCTCGATAAATATATGAATCAACATTTATATTCTCTAAGTTCATGAAGACCGACCAAGCTGTGGTTCTCAGTGCCAAATAATGTGCAAATGACAACATTTTTCAAGGCTCTCACCATACAGAAACTCTCCTTACCTCCCTGTTATTGGAAATTCCTGACCAGTTCTACAAAAAATGAACACACAGAGGTGGAGAAAAGGAATACATCTAAAAGAAGCAATAAATGAACATTAAAAGGTCTCATCCAAAAGAAGTCTGAAGTAAAATTACCCTTCCTCCTGCTCTCTCATTTTGTGTTCAAGTTTCTTGTGTTCTGGCTGCAAGGGCAGAAGCATCCTCATTTTTCTGTTTGGAAAGCAGCTATCACATGTGGATCACATATTTGTCTATGAATTACCATCTAACATGATAAATCTCTTTGTCCAGTCATAAAGCATCTACTACTAATGCACTCCAAAGTTGTCTACATTTTAAGCTGTCATTTACTATGACTGCCTGTACAATAGGAATGCCATTGAACCATCAACTTCTTAAGCATAGTTATTATGAAGAATTAAGTTGGATTAGGTGCTTTTTTTTTACAGTCCATCTACTTTTCTCCATAATTATGGCTACAGCTTTTAAACTAAGAAGTCAGCAATTCAGATTTGGAAATAGAAGACTTGGAGACAACACCACCATGTAAATAGGGAAGGTCAGACTGCTTTCTTGATTAATGGCTCATTCGTTCCAACTACTGATGTCACAGCTACACTTCAGTGTTTTTGATGCTGTAAATAAATACTGCAGCTGAAAAATGCATTATTATCTGATAACCCATCGTATTTGCATGGGTACTTATAGAAATTGCAAGCAAATCCTTCAGGAATTATGCATTAAAGTGTATATCCATGCAATATATATGAAAGCTCTGTGTGTCATTTCTTTTATGCAAGGGAAAGACAAAGCACTTGGCTATAAAGGAATAGGACTGAAAATTAACAGAAAAGTGATTTGCATTTCCTTCTTCTCTTCAGAGAAAAAGACCAGGGTTGTCTTCTCTCTGGATCATGATGATGGTAGCTCAGCTTGGACCCACTGTCTCCAGTGGGAAGTCAAGATCTGGGTCCTGTGTTAGCTGAAGTCGTGCCCTACCATGGTAACTATAACAGTAGAGGTATTTATATCTTGATATTAAAGATACTCACTTATTCCTTCTGAAATTGAATTGTTTCCTGCCTAAGACACTGGCATCAGCTGTACAGAACGTTTTGTGAGGGCACAACTCACTACCCACGTGAAAATACTGACAAACAGTAGTTTTTAAGCAGATCTGAGCCCAGCTGCATGGAATAGCTTATTGGACTGTAGCATATTTCAATTTCCAAGCTGATGAGAGAGGAAAAGGCTATTTGAGCAGGATTTAGAATATGCCAGTTAAAAACAAATGGTATTGCATAAAGGAACATGAGAAACAGAGGAAACTGCAGTGGGGTTAAATAAAATATGCTGTTTGCAGGGGAGTGCAGGTTCCTGTTAGCAATGCACACAGTAGGCATGGAAACAAACAGTGAACAGTGGAGAATGAGACATTTCAAAGTGAAGCACTAAGTCGATAATAAGGATGTTGCCTGGGGCTTAAACTAGTCCTTAGCCTGTGTCGCAAGGAAAAGAGACTGACTTTTCTCTTCAAGAAGTTGAAATGGCATGTTTAATGGCTTTTATCAGTGGGTAAGAAGAAAGAAAACAGCATAATTAGAACTACAGAAAGCCAACAAAAGCCCAGAGCAATTATTTTGAAAAGGCTTCTGTACTGAAGGTAGCAGCACAGGATTAGAAACTAATTTTTGCTAGTGGCCTACGCAAGGAAAAGAGACTGACTTTTCTCTTCAAGAAGTTGAAATGGCATGTTTAATGGCTTTTATCAGTGGGTAAGAAGAAAGAAAACAGCATAATTAGAACTACAGAAAGCCAACAAAAGCCCAGAGCAATTATTTTGAAAAGGCTTCTGTACTGAAGGTAGCAGCACAGGATTAGAAACTAATTTTTGCTAGTGGCCTAGAACAAACAAAGGGGATCTATGATTAGGGTAAAGACAGGAATACAAATTGCTTCCAAGCAAGAATTTTTATGTGCTGGTAAGCTATGTGTTAAATAAGATACTTGAGTGGTAGTTAAAGCAATATATAGGAAAATCCTGTCACGGATATGTATTGCTAAGACAGTGGCATGCAGGAATCCCAGCTGCCCTAGGGATGTATGCATGAAGTCCTACATACCTGCAGAGTAAAAGACTTTCCTGTCTTCAGTAGCCTGGCACAAAGACAGAGAGGGTTAAGACTCATGGAGAATAGTGGTAAGATTTTCAAGAGAATTCGAGTACAACTGTTGCTCTCAAAAAGCTATTTTCCAAAAGCAAAAGTTAGTGAATTTCTGGTAGCCAAACTTTTAGGCAGAAACTTTAAGAGAGCAGGAGATTATTTAAAAGAATGGATAAGGGGGACTTTGGAGAGGGACTTATTTCTTGGCAGGCTACTGAAGTCCAGTATTTTCTCCAAACATACATCATGCAGACACGGAGAGCTCAGCAGTTTCCTAGATTAGAAATGAAGTTCTAAATGTACAGCTGGAGGCAGAATATGGACCTTAGGTTCACAATTTCAGTCAGTGCCACCTATGAATTGCAGACAACACTAAGTTGGGTGGGAGTGTTGAT
>NW_010187431.1:21027-28676 GCF_000695765.1 Mesitornis unicolor | reverse complement strand
ACACTGCTTGTGACTGGTCGCTAACTGGATTTAGTTCCATTCACCACAAGTAGAGTCAGTAGAGTCAGACATGAAGCCCCAAACACTTAAATTCATGTATATACAGCAGTATTTCATGCTCCTTTGTGACAAGTGCTGCAAAAACCCCAGGAAACCTACAACCTTAAGAAGTGTGGTCTAGGAGGAATGTGAAGCAAACAGCTTAGCTTGAGGAGCAAAGTGAATTTCAGAGGTGTTTAAAAGATGTTTGCAGTCAAACTTACATGCCATCAGTCATCGTTATCACAGCACACCACCAGTCTCAAGACTATGTCTCTTTCTCTGTCTGGATTTTTTTCTTCTTACTGCCTCCTTACATCATGCCAGTGCAGTGTCATTTTCTGCTCCCCTGGATTCCTCCTGCAGTCAGTCATCCAAGTGAGGTACAATGCCGTTGTATTTTTCATCTCTTCTCATCTTTCCTTTTCAAAGCTTTTCAACTGAGTGAGGAACCTATTTCAGAAACCTGTTTTTTTTCTTGGCAAAATCTGATATTCCCCCCTCCTTGATAAGTAATGTGTGCCATTACTATACACAGCCATCTCTTCAAAATGTCATTTTAAAATACACCTGAATGGTTTAGTACACAGTCTGCAAATGGAGGACAAATTTGGTAAATACTTTGATTTTTTCAGCCTTTATCTGTCACACTGTATGTCCTCAGCAGCTTTAATGACCTATTGGAGGCAGAAGGCAGAAGGCTAAAAAACAACAGTGAGGAGAAGTAAGTTTAGTAAATACACAATTGAAAGCCCATTTCATCTGGGGTCATACACTAGCATCTAATATCCACCTTACAACCCATGAGACACAATTTAAATGATGGATACTTCCATCTAGATCTTCACGGCTAGACTTCTTGTGCATCCAGTTACACAGAATAGCAGAGATCAGTGTTGTCAGGAAAGCAGTTAATAGCATCTTGATGTATTCATAGACTGTGACATAGGGTGCAGCAGGCTGGAGGCTGCTTTAATAAACCACCAGCACATGGTAACTACGCAAGATCAGCTGCTTCAACCCCTTCTCAGCCCTGATAGTGTGCTCCAGGAGGTGTCAGAAGCAGAAGAGTATTGGCATTGGTAATGCTGACTGTATGCATCAGAGCAATAGGACCTTTCTGCCTGAGAGTAACGATGTGATCCTCTGTTTAGTGGGATCTTAAAGATAAGCTATGATTTTATCACTTTGTCATCAAATCACTTTGACTGGGTTTTACAGGATTTTTGACTGGATTCCTGTCTGCAGGATTCTTCAAGGGCACTCCCTTCCTCTCTCTGCCCCTGTATGGGCAAGCTGAGGTTTCCACAGGCCTAGCTTGAATCCTGAAGAAATTACTTGCTGTCTTTCAGTGAAAGTCACTGTAGACTAGGCCCAACACACCTTGTTCTCAGAGAACAAAGTGAACAGACAGCTATATGAGAGTGTTGGAAAGAAGGAGATAAAATGATCTTTGATGAGAAGCAGAGGAAAAAAATAATGATTTCATTACGTTACATTCCTTGTTCAAAAAAGACTTGATGGTTTGAGCCAATTCAATCCTCTTCAACTGCCTGAAATCTGGATATCTATTCTTAGTAAAACATATTTGTTAGATACTTAAACTAGGTGTCTACCATTTCACTTTTCAGTGGACCATGGATGTTTCACTGAGACTGGACATGTCACTTCTAGGAAGTAGCTGTAAGATGGGAAGAAACCTGCACTTGGAGGACAATAACTCCAGGATAAGGTTAGAGAATCAGTTCTGGGTGAGGAAGACAAATCTTACAAGGTAGAGGTCAAGTGGCAGATACTGTCTGTGTTTCCCTCATACTGTGCTTAGCACCTATGGATAATAGGCAACAAAACTCCAGACTGCTCCAAGCTAATTCAGGTCAACAAATGAAGCATAGACATCCAGCACACGATGAACCAGATCTCCAGGGATAATGCTCAGAGCTAGTTACTGGCTCCTGCTCTCAGCCTTTCCTCACCAAGGAATGCACCTCTGTCCTCCTTTGTCTCTCCTGTCTCATCATCAGAGGTTACAATTCTTTCCTTTCTGTGGATTTACAGAGTCATAAAACTGTGCCTGCACATGGAGGTGAGAAATAATGTAGACTGTATAAATACAATTCTAAGAAAAGTCTTTTTTAAAACTGAGATAATTTGACAGAAGCAGGAATAACTAGGTGGGGATGGGTTGAGGGTGGGAACCACCTGAGCTAGATATAATAAATAGAATATGCTTTTCTGTGTGCTCTCAGTCTCGTTCCTTTGACTGAGACCTTGCCAGAGACTGCAGCTGGCTCTCTGTAAGAACATAGTCCTGTTTAAGATGCTGAGGTGGAGCATTTGCCTAGGAGGAGGAAAAGGAACCAAAAAAAAATAAGTAGCTGATCTCTATTTACTAGCCACATTATACAGTTTTCTGTATAAAAGCAGGAAAAGGACAAGTTCCTGTACCTGAAGAGGAATTGCAAGACCAAAACCAAAGTAATCCTGGGAGCTACATTTCACATGTCTGTGATTTACTGCCTGAATAGGTATTCAGGGACACATTGTAATGTCACAGCAGACTATTCCACTTATCTTCCAGCTGCCCACCTAGGAAAGCATGGATCTTATGTAGGACTTATGCCATATTTCTTATGTCGGCACAGATACACTGTAGCAACCTGATACCCTGTGGCATCTCAAGTGGATGAAAAATTATATATGAGCTGTCAATGTACACTTGCAGCTCAGAAAGCTGATCGTCTCCTGGGCTGCATAATAATAAGCATGGCAAGGAGGCTGAGAGAGGTGGTTCTCCCCCTCTACTCTCTGCTCTTATGAGACCCACGTGGAGTACTGCATCCAGCTCTGGGTCCCTTAGCATAAGAAGGACATGGACCCCTTGGAATGGGTCCAGAGGAGGGCCATGAAGATGATCAGAGGGATAGAACACCTCTCCTATGAAGGAAGGCTGAGAGAGTTGGGGTTGTTTAGCCTGGAGGAAAGAAGGCTCTGACCTTATTGCAGCTCGCCAGTATATAAAGAAGACTTACAAGAAAGATGGAGAGAGACTTGTTCCAAGGGCACAAAGTGATAAGACAAGGGGTAATGGTTTCAAACTGAAAGAGGGTAGATTTAGATTAGCCATTAGAAAGAAATCCTTTACTCTGAGTAGAAACACACTGGCACAGGTTGCCTAGCGAAGTTCTGGATGCCCTCGTCCTGAAAGTGTTCAAGGCCAGGTTGGCTGGGGCTCTGAACAACCTGGCCTAGTGGAAGGTGTCCTTGCCCATGGCAGGGGGTGTTGGACTGGACAATCTTTAAGGTCCCTTTCAACCAAAACTGTTCTATGATTCTACGATATTATCTAGTCCACTTCTCTTCAGGCAACTAATGCTGCCTCGAGTCCAGCTCCTCTCCTTTTGGTGGAGGAAGTGACTTAGCCATAATTTGAGTCTTGGAAGAGATAGGAACACTGTAAAGGTAAAGCAAAAATACAAATTTGAGGACAGATGAAGGGACAAGTGTATCTATGAATAGAGTGATGTTTTCTATGGATGCATGTGATGTGGTTTCAATCTCACTTCAAGTAGATCCCTTCCTACACATGGTACAGTTCATCTGCCCCTCCATTCGATGCAACTACTTGTGTCAGCAGGAAAACCAGCAAGCAGTTGCATCTGCTCAATGCATGGGGCAGTAAGTCATGGCTCAGGGACAAGAAAGAGAAACTAGAGAAAAAACTTAATATCATCTATAGCCCTGGAGAAAAATCTGTGTGAAATTTCATTAGGTGAGCTCAGAATCTGGAAATCCTTTATCTTGAAGATGGACTTGCATGAATGTTGCCACTGTGTTTGAGAAAAAGGGTTATGAATGACCTGATGGAAAGGGGGAATCAACTTTCATTTTGCGATGAGAGAAAGCTTTTCATTTGCTGTCTCAAGGAGGCCAGTAGCCTGGCTTTCAGTGCAAACCCTTATACCTCTCAGTGCTGCATCACACAGACATTTTACTGCTATTCATTACATGTAAATGTTTCTTTGTCCCAACACAAACTTGCAGCTGTCAGCACAGCCAACACTAACTACCAGGAAATGATCTGTCTGAGAAGGAAATGTTGCAAGCTATCAAGTCCCCACAATGTGCTAAAACATCCGTAGAGGCAGACTGCCAGAGGTTTATTATAAAATGCACACCATATGTTCTCTTGGCTTCCATAGTTTTGAACAAGGAAATGTGTCATCAAATAATCCTAAAGAGAAGAGAGAATGCACTGTGCAGAGGAAGCATCGTAATGGTACTTCACTGGGATGGTACCCCAACAACTGCTTTCCTGAAGAGTGTGAAGGATAAGAAGACCAATAGAGATATAAACAGGGGGTTGTTACTAGAGTGTGGATAGGAATAAACTTGGCAGGAACTCCACCATATGGCGACCTCAGGAGATGTGATAGATATCTGAGGAAAGCTTGCTGCCATCCATGCTGGTGCAAGAAACAATGACCTTCTAATGTATGTATGTCTCTTGGCTGTAGTCAAGACAGGTATATCAAGATACATATGTTTCACAGGACTTGAGGTGAAGCAGACAGGTAACCCTGCCATCCAGTCTTGCTGACCATGCTGTTGAACTAGCTCCACATATATGCAGTGTAGATATGATTGGTGTTGGATAAAAACTAAGTCTGGCAAGACAGATCCACATAGGAAGGAGACTGAACTGAGGGCACATCAACCTTTACCATCCTGAGCTGGTAACTTTCTTTACAGATTAATGTTTTTCTGTGCTGATACCAGCCAATGCAGGTAACACTGCCTGTTCTGCTTCTGACTCCTGCTATCGCAAAACACTGAACTGCATGGACTGTCGCACATTTTTCTCCATTTACCTGACAGTTGATGTCCTTAGTACCTGAATGACTCTCACAGTTCAGTGCAGAGCCCTTCAGAGCTTGAAAACATGATGACTAGCAGGCACTAAGAGTGAATCAGCAATGTCTGAGGTAGAGAGACCAATAGGGAGACCAATCAGCCCATTGGAAACAGATTGCAGGGCATGCTAGGTAGCTTCAAGCATATGCTTCTTACTAGGGCAGATTAGAGGAGAAGCCAAGTTTGTTCTTGCTAAGTATGAGGTTGGCCAATTGATTGCAAAATAGAAACATTGTTATGAAGGACACACAAACCAAAACATATTTTGCTGAAGCACGGCCTATCTGAATCTGAGCCTTATTCTTAGCCGCTCCACAGGATTGTGCTCAAGGAGCAGTCTTGGCTGACTGTACAGAGGGAACAGCTCCAGCAGCACCTCCACCCTCTGGGGTGATAGTGACAGAACTGAAACTGGTGCTCTCTTCACTAAAGTTTTTCTAATGTCTTTAGCTGCCACTTTGGCTGGCTATTTGCTTCTTCAGGTTAGTAAGTGTTGCAGAAATTCTTATATAGAGGATTACATATCTAAAAGGTTCTTAAATATGTAAGAGTTCCTTCCTAGATAGAGTCTACGACTTTTGGTATAATATTCGTATCAGAGTTTATACCAGCTATGGTTGTGAACGTTTACAGATCCTTCACCATTTCTTGGGGTACATAAAACAAGCTGAATAAAGGGACATTCAGATGGATATTTCCTTACTATTTTATGTGTGTGGAGGAGGTCAGATTTCTTCCTTTTTTTCTCTAACCTTTCTAACAATTAATTTATTTGTATTCTTTAATAAGTACAGTCTTTCTAATTTTAAGATAGTTGTTTGTTTTTAGTTTTCAGCAGTTCTGAGATTGCATTTAAACTTTCTGAATCATAACTTATAAACCATGACAAAAAGTTATTTGTTAAAAGTATGATTTTCAGCTTGCAGTGACAAAGTATATATACTGGGTGTCTATGGCAAGGTTTTGGTTTTGTAAGGACAGGTCGGGGCTGCACCATGCCAGATGTAGCTGGTTCCAGCCAGTTCTACAACGGACCCACTGGAGGACACGGCTAAGCCCATCGGCCAAGGTGGTGGCAGCTCTGTGAAACCATATTTGAAAGGGATGAAAATGCCAGATGGAGAGTGGAGGAGGGAACACAAAGTGAGAAATAACAGAGGGAACACCAAGGTCAGAGAAGGAGAAGGTGCTCCATGACATGGTGTGAAGGACCTCATGCCAGAACATATTTTCCTGACAGGACTAGAATTCATGGATGACGTATGCTGGAACAGAAGAATGATGTGAGAAGGAAGGAACTGCAGAGAAAAAAATGCTATATATTGACCATAACCTGATCCCTCCACCTCATGCTGCTTGCAGTGGAGGCAGAAGATTCTGGAGTCAAGGACTGAAGTTCAGCATAGGAAAGGGAGCAGGAAAGGTGTTGCTTTAATGTTTATATTTTTGTTTCTCATTACCCAAATCTATATTAATTGGCAGTAAATTAAGTTTATTTTCTCCAAATTAATTTGGTTTTGCTCATGGCAATAATTAGTATGCAAACTTCCTGTCTTTATCTTGACCCATGAGCTTTTTGTTCCTGTTGCCTTGTTCTTTCCCCTTTTCCACCCCTGTTCTAGAGAGGTGGGAAAGGAGCAGGCAGCTGGGTGAGAGTTAAGCTGTTAACCAAGGCCAACTCACCTCAGTATAGCATCCCTGCCTGGCACACACAGGCGGACTTAGCAGATTGTGCAGTTTTTTCTGCCTTATCCCACTGTCTCAGGTTTCATCATTTTTGGAGTCTCCTACATTCTGGTTTTTAGATGGTTAAAATTATGTCAAACTTCAGACTTGGGCTGAAACCTGCAGTTCTACGTGTTTGCCTCTGACATTTTAAAATAAATGTCGGCAGCCTTAATTAGAAAAAAAGTTATTAAAAATAAAATGCCTATTTTAATATAAAAATTCTAAAAAATTAATTAATTAAGAAGGCCAAGCATTTCTGTGCTTTCAGAAAGTACCTATAGTTTAGTTGATGGTCTCACAACAAAACTGTGCTTTTCAAAATCTCTCTGAATAGCTCTTCAACTTTGTCCAGTTACAAAGGTTTAGAGCTTCATTTTGCATGTGCTGGAGAGACTTGGATAAAAGATTGCAGTTAATTTCTCTGATGGCTGCATTTGCATGGTGCATGGTCTGTCTCCATGATGTGACCAGGACTTCCCTTGACCTTTGGAGCATACATAGAACGCATGGGTATAATGACATGCCGGTGCCTCTAAGTGGCATGTACAGCGTGTGGTCAGGTATTATTTGAGATTATAAGATTCCTCTTTCAATCACTCCGTTCATACACATAAAAAGCATACATAAATGCCGTGTGGGGACAGTCCAACATGATGCTTTTATTTCAGCCTTAAATGCCACAAGTTATGTATCTCCCAACTAAACACAACTATGCCAAGGAATTACTTCCTGTGGCTTGACTCCCAGTATACTCTGTCTCTGAGAAATGTGCTACTTCTTCATTTTTCTGAAATGGAACTAATAGAACCAGTGTGGTGCAGCTGTGGGAGTGACTCAGCAAAATGGCTCTGCATCTTCATCCACATGACATCCTGTGACAAAAAATCTCACATTTTCAAGATAAAAAATATCTTAGTTTCATTAATTTCTTCCTCAAGGGGAGCTAAAATTATTCTGAAGGGGAAAGA
>NW_010187431.1:0-21013 GCF_000695765.1 Mesitornis unicolor | reverse complement strand
ACTGAGATTCCACTACACCAATCTGTCAAGATGACAAACATGAAAATCATATCAAGAATATGTTATACATCAAATTTTATTGGATTAATAATTATTTTCATACATAAGAGGCAGAATTTAGGAATGTCTAATACAAGGCTTAAAATGTGAAACGCGGCAGAGGACACGATGCTGGTAACAATGGGGACTAATGAGAAACATTTTGCTAAGAAGTGCACTTTAGTTTGTAGATTTTTTTCTCAGGATTAATGGAAGAAACTTGGAATTTGATAGCTGGAGAAGAAAAATGGTAGAAATACTTCAGGATTTGAGTATTTGACATCTAAAAGTCCAGGGTGAATGGATTGTCATTTTCATTTAATAGAAAAAAACCCCAATGAAATAATACATTGAGGTTGTTTTGTTGTTTTGTTGTTGTTGTTGTTGTGTTTGGGTTTTTTTCAGAGGCAATTTTCAGAGTTCTGCAAGGCCTGACAGTACAAGTAAGATTCACCTGCTTGAAAGTATATGCTTGAAGTGGCTTTAGGCGGTTAAGTTTTCATCTGCAATTTTTTCTCCCTCTCTCAGCATCTGCATCCAGGGCAATGCTCAAGGGTTTCTAGATGTCTAACAGACCTCTCTCACATATATTCAGTCATATCACCTCAAAGACTGACATCTAACACATACTTAGCTCTGCTGCACCAAAATTTCAATTTTCCAGGCATTTAACTTCTGTACTAACTGTGGCAGACTGAAAAGACTGTGTGCAAACGAGCCCTGATACATAACACACTCATTCTGGTTTTGGGTTAGCCGGCAATCTGTGCTGCAAGGAAGAGAAGATAACAAGATCAGGACTTTCCCCAGACCCTTTGGTTTAGGTCATTGTGGCTGGTAGGACTTTAGCATCTGGATAGGGACTAGGCTAGGGATAAGGCAGATCATTAGGCTGGGAAGGGATAACAGTGAGAATTTAGCTTGGGCAGTAGAACCAGCTTGGGTGGAGGCCTATGTAAAACCTGAGGGCAGGTCAGCTGCTCTTTGTGCCCTAAACTTTCCTGTATCTAATTAGGAACCTGTATCTCACCAGGACTGTTATCTGGGATGGAGAAAACAAATGGACTCAGTTATTGTCTGTCCCTCCAACAATGGCTGACCTCTTGCAGCCACTAATTGGGAATGATCCTGAGCCTTTACTGAGTCCAGTACCCAATTCAGTTACTGGTTAAGAGAGTACTTATTGGCCTTGGCCTGGACCACGCTGGAGGTATTGACACAGTTTCACAGTCCAAGCTTCCAAGGCCCCACAATATCCCTAAATACTGTCTAAGTCACTAATGCAGACTTAGCCAGTGTGCTCGCTCTGGTGAATGCCCTTGCCTCTCTTGATTTAGAAAGAGGGTAACTCTCTGGCTGTGTTAATTTCTGAACTTCTGTTCACGCCCCACTATTTAGGCTTCATGGGCAAACTG
Source organism: Mesitornis unicolor (assembly GCF_000695765.1). Classification (NCBI taxonomy): domain Eukaryota; kingdom Metazoa; phylum Chordata; class Aves; order Mesitornithiformes; family Mesitornithidae; genus Mesitornis; species Mesitornis unicolor. The sequence goes on along the minus strand of NW_010187431.1, from coordinate 19,559 downwards.
GATCAAACTCCAGACTGAAGACAAGTGTCATCCAATTCTCATGTGACTTCCTTAGAAAGGCTTACCTCTGAACAGCCCAACCAAAGCCACCATTGTCCCTGCATGTCAGCACTGTGACACAAGCTCCTTTCAGCACCAACTTGCTAGTCAATGACTTCTGATCTTTTTCCAACTTACATTTCTTCTAGCTTTGAAGTTCTATTTCATCAAGCACTTCAACTTAATCCTCATGAAGTACAATGTCCTGCACCTGGGAAGGAACAACTTCATGCACCAGTATAAGCTAGAGGCTACCCAACTGGAAAGCAGCTTGGCAGAAAAGGACCTGGGGGTCCCGGAGGACACCAAGTTAAGTGTGAGCCAGCAGTGTGCCCTTGCTGTGAAGAAGGCAAATGGAAACCTGGGCTGCATTAGGCAACGTACTGCCAGCCCATTGATCCCCTCTACTCAGCCGCACCTGGAGTACTGCAGCTTCAGTTCTGGGTTCCCCAGTACAAGGGAAGTGTGGACATACTGAAGAGAGTTCAACAAATGGCCACAAGGATGATTAATTGTCTGGAGCACCTCACATATAAGGAAAGGCTGAGAGAGCTGGGACTGCTCAGCCTGGAGAAGGGAATGCTCAGGAAGGATCTGAAAGGATGAAGGAAGGAGGACAGAGCCAGGGTCTTTTCAGTGCTGCCCAGTGACCAGACATGATCAGCACAAACTGAAACACAGAAGGTTCCCTCTGAACATCAAGAAGCGCTTTTTTCCTGTGAGGGTGACTGAGCACTAGCACAGGCTACCCAGGTTAGGTTATGGAGTCTCCCTCTTTAGAGATATTCAGAAACTGTCTGGACAGGTCCAGATGGCCCTGCTTGAGCAGGGGTGTTGGACCAGATAACCTCCAGAGGCCCCTTCCAACCTCAATTATTCTGTGATTCTGTGAACATCTTAAAACCATTCCTTCACAATGTTACCACATAAGGACCCCACAGAATTGCTACCTATGGACGTACATGACTAATTCATGGCTATTTGTAGCAAACCCCTGTCTTGTCACAGAGATTTCTGCTAGACTCAAAAAGTTTGTTCACTGTGGAAAAAAAAAAATTAAAAAATCTACTTTCTGGAAGACTGTGCTTTAGCTGCCCAGAGGAGGTCTGATCACAGTATTAGGCCTCTCTTGTGGAGAAAAATCCACTTTCCATCTCCTAGTGACATTCAGTTGAGATTTACACACTAAAAATAGGTATAGGATACATATTTAGAATTCTATTATAGCAATGGAGATCTGGATCCTCATTCAGTTTCCTAAACATAGTATGTAATGCCACTGGAATTTCCCTATGCAAGATACCCGCATGGGGCTGGCAACCATGATAAAGAGCCTATAGTAAACCCATATCTTTTTAAAGAGATAGTTGAATGATCAAATAGCACTACAGATGCCTAAGTATATGAATCCCTCCACTAATCAGTCCAATTAAGTGAGAGTAGAAGGGAGTTCAGTGGAGATCATTCATGATGAGTGGGGTCCAAGTGCCCACATCTAGTCTCAGTGCCCATATGTAGTCCCAGCTGCACTATATTCCTGAAAGACTACCTAAAGGTCAGGCAGAGTACCCTGGCTTGTTTATCCTGATTGGCATCTGCCAAAGTAGTCAGGGCAGTTAGATTTCTGAATGTAGGTAATAGCATTGCAATGAAATGCAGTTTGGGAGAGTGTCCACCTACCTTTGAGAGGCCTGTGTTAATGAGGATGAATCCTAGATTAGGGAACAACAATTTTCCGGAGTCAAAGTTTGCATGGCTTGCTGTACCTGCAGTTGTTTGCAGTGCACTTAGTACAGATTTATTTGCAAATGTGTGTATGAGAGCATTCTTGAATTAAAAATACATCTTCCAAAAGGTGAAGAACTGGCTCTGTGTATCCTCACAGTGAAAGCTGAGGATAGTCTGAAGTAAAAGCATTTGCTTTGTGTGGGAGGAAACTTAGGCCAGTGATACAGAATTACCTCCCACACTTCGGCTGGTATGTGTCACACTTTGAAAAGGGTATTAAACATTAGATGAGACAACAGAAAAAACTTTCAGTCAACTGGTATTTCTTTCTGCTCTGTCTACACTCCCTAGACTCCTCCAAATGTCATACTAGTATTTCCCTTTCAGTGAAATTCTAGTTTTGTTAAATCTTCCATTGATCCAGTGAAGCTCCCACATGTCACCTCATTTTGCAGGTGACGCCTGGATCAGTCTGGCAGTGTCCTGTGAGAACACTGCTCTTCTCATCCCACCAGCTTCCTTCCAATGTCTGGTCTCCACCTAACCATGGGCAACCTAGCCAGTCTCCCATGTGTATGCCAAGATCTTGTGATTATAAACTTTGCCTAAGTCTATGGGAGAGTTCAACCTCGAAAGCAAAGTATGATCTGTAATGTACAGAGCGTAAGGATGAAAGACATGCTCTACCTTGCCCTGTGGTCTATCTGGCCTAATACTGCATCTCAGGTAGTGGTAGTGAGAGACGCATGTGAGCCTGGTCTGTGCAGTCAGTGGATTAACAGTATTGGTGATAAGTCCTTGTATCGTCCTTTTACTATCTCTTTATGTATGTGTTTTCCAAAAATTTATGCTTTTTGGACCTGCTGTACTTCACCTGCAGGGTAAACATAGGCATAAAGTCTAAGGGCTGGATAACTTTCAAGTCATCTAGCCCAGCAAAGATAATAAAAGGTCATCCAGATTCCCCACCTCCTTGTTAAGCCCAAAGCTATGAATTACAATAAGCTATCTCATTTCTCAGAAAAGTAAACTGTATCCCATTCCACAGGGCTAAAATGCACCCACCAATCCTCCTTGCTTCCAAATTGACAAATTCTGTAAGCCCACGTCAGAGTACTGACCACGCTATATGGTTTTCTTTTTCTAACTTTGACTTGGTCATTTAGAAAAAAGCAACAAAAAGAAATTTGAGCTCCCCAAAGACAAGTACTGCTCAAGAAAAAAAATTTATGCTAGTGTAACTGAAAACAGAATTTGGACATATCTGTCTAATTCTCCCACTCTTATCTTTTTTCTCCAACCAGCCTCCCACTTCTGTGCATCATTTATCCTCTCCCTCCTCCTGCAAGGTTTTCCTTAAATCATATCTTCCCTCAAGGCTTTATTATGTGTCTTTTTCAAGAACATTTTGTGTTTTAATTCCTCCAGTGCATTATACTTGTCTGAATGAGGTAGCACATTTGTCAGGGCACAGGCCCTGCCTTTTAACTTCGTGTGAAGAAGTGGGGAAATTTATAACACTATAAGAATTATTTACAAGTTTAAGCACCATGCTTCATCTTTCTCCCATAAATACAATTTTTGTTCTCATTAACAATCATGCCACCGTGTCACAGTTATAAACATCACTGTACCTTCTGATTACAGTCGCACAGCAACAGTTCTAAGTCAGGGATCTCAGAAAGGTTTGTAGTCCTGTGGTACTCAATTTTAGAAACAGGTGAAGTTTATTATTGCTTTCTGACAGACACTGAACTTCAGTGGTTTGCTCAAGATTTGTCAACAGCTGGGCTAAAGCCTAACCCAAACAGCCACCACTTCTTTCTCTATAAGCAGCTCTCAATAAGATTCGGCTCACCTCACACTAGCAATCTGAGGCTTGGGATGTGTTTTTTTCTGTTGAATGCAGTGAGATGCTGGCTAAGCCTAATATCTATATAATGAAAGTCAAGTCAAAGGAATTGCAGTGCTGGTTGCCATGTCATTACTGATACCTGTGAAGTTACTTCTTTTAAGACAGAAAGAAAAGTAGAAAGGTATTAGGATCAGGTTATGTTTATGACCTGAAGTGGTCTGAGGTACAGGACGGATACTGCATTGCTAGTGTGCCCACGGGCTAGGCTGAGTCTGTGTGCTCTGACACACTGACCAAGTGCTGTACAGGAACAGCACAGGGCCTGACCCACTCCTGTTAAACCAGCTGAGCACCACTGCACCAGTTTTGCTTCTTTCTGCCCTGCACAGCCCCCTAACAGAGCACTCAGAGCTCCCTTTTCAGAGTATACAACACAAATCCTGAGCTTCCCACTGTGTGAACATCTTCTTGCTGAATGGAGATCCACAGCTTCACACCAGATATGGATCTGAACTTGGGAAAAAAACCCACATGAACAATGAGTAATTATGGTTTAGGGCCTTCAAGGGACACACCACATTGAACTCGGAAGAGACCCAGAGCCTAGGGCTATGTAGCCTTTCTCCCTGGCTTATGGCAAGACTCTCCCAGCAAGATGCTCCCTGACTTCGGTTTTATATAGCAAAACAGACGTAGTCTATGATGCAGTCAAAACTATATAAGCAAGGCACAGAATTTAATGTATTGATTCATACATCCTCAACATAGCATCTCTTTAGAGAAGGACTATTTGAAGATTGTTTGACACAGGTCTGTTCTGCACCAAAGCTGCTGAAGTTAGCCTATATTTAATTACCCCAGACAGTAAAACTAATGCGACAAGAAGAAAAACACTCTTAAATTTTTAGAAGAATAAGAATGTGCTATTTAAACTGATATCCTGTACTTTCACGTCTTCTGAGCTTTTCCTACAATTTAGAAGACATTTTCAGCCTGTGCAAAAGTATATATGGATATTTAACCAAGAGTTGAATCCTCAACAGTTTGAACCAGTGTAGTTCCAGCTCAGCCAGTGGCATTATAGCAACTAAATTCAAGTACAAATCTAGCCCAATGAACAGACACACAAAAGATCATTAAATTGTGACTGAAATTGTCTGGACTGATAACTCATTAAACAGCATTTCAGATTGTTAGGCCAGCATTGGTTGTAATGCAGGGTTCTTTTGAAATCTCATTTATAAACGAGGGATGTGCTTATCTCACACATGGATGATGATTCCACGAAGTGGGAAAAGGGAAAATTGCACATCCTCCCCCTCTGCCTTACACTGCCAGCTAATCACTCACAGCGGAGGACACTGGGGATTCCCATGCTCTGGAGTGCAGCCAGCAGCAGGATGATGCAGATGAACTTGAATGCAAGGACAGGATTCAGGACATTTCAGGAGGATTTCCATTCTCAGCTAAATGTCAGCATTCATTGAAATTCCAGCAGGTCAAATCATGTTCTTTGATGAGCCAAATGCAGGTTGCTTCCATTGCCACAGCAGCAGAATGCTGTCCAGGCCTGTCCTTTGCTCCATGTGGGATACTGAGTCAAAGACAGGCTCAATAAATTGTTAATGTATTCACTCTCCAGGCAGGTCAAATGGTAATTAACCTCATGCTCATCACTGCTGCTTTGAGAGCTAACTCAGTATCTACCCATGCAGCTATGATTTAATCTGATAACTACCATAAAGGGGAGGTGATAAAAGCGTGCAGAGCATCACAGGAGCTGTGAAAGGAAGAGAACAGGCTGAACAGGCACCTTTGTGAACAGGGTGGACACAGCCACAGGAAGCATTCTGTGTACCAGGATTGCTGTGGGCAGTGGGGCAGCCTAGGCCAGATAGGGCAGTCTCTAATATTGGCTGCACTCCTCAGAGCCCTGGCTTTGCAGTGTCAGCCAACCCTCCTGATGTGCAGGTCCAGCCTTGGACGGGATGTTCAGAGATAGCTCTGCAGATGGATGTAGATGCAAAATAAAGCACTTCTTTCTCAGGAAAAGAGTTTCATTACTCCTATGCCAGCACTCCCACTGCAATTCTTCCTTCGGAGATCTTTTCTAGAAAGGCTGGACCTGCCAGTGTGTTTTCTACTGTGCTGCTTCTCTCTGGCAGACATGAAGATCCATCAATGATAAAAATAATCTTTGTGCCATGCCTTGGTATCATCCTTGATACTGCCCTATAAACCAGGAGAGAGAGGATGGGTAACTTCCCTTCCAAGCAAAGCTGCTTTCTCTGTCCCTTTTTGTGTGAAAGATTTCATGCTTTTAAGCATGAGCCAATGGCAACTTGTGTTTGTGGAACAACTGGAGGCACCAAGAATGTGTTTCCTTCCTGCTCCAAGCACAAAATTTCAGTCTTATGATATTTTACAGACCAAAGGAGGAGATTTTGCAGCCCCACCACAGGTTGGCAAACCTAATTCTCCTTTGTCGTTTGAATGCCTGTTGAAAAACTGCTTTCCTGCCCTGCCTGTGGAATTAGGACTGGGAACTATAACTGTCCAGGGGGGCAAAAGCTGTGGAACAGAGGACTTTCCTACAGTACTCCACAGGTCACTCTCTCAGTAATACTGGATTGGCTGATTTTTCTGCTGGCAAATTCTAAATGTGAAAAGGCATTTAATGTCGAAATCTAGTGCTGATCAACTCAAAAATTAGATACTCAAGCTAAATCTGGTCAAATTATACCAGAGAACATAGTGAAAAAATAAGCTCAGTTAACAGGAATAAGTGTCAGTTAAACAGTCAGCAGTCAGTTAATATGTTGCATGGGATATATCTGTTCTAAAACATCCTATGTAATTGCAAAACATTCAACAGTACTGGAGTGGTACTGGCACTGAGTTTTCCACAGTTTCTAATGGAAAGAGCTGCACAGTTTCTAATGGAAAGAGCTGCCTTTCTTTTAAAATTCCATTGTAGGACTGAATGGGCACGTTATATAGCTCCGTGAATGCCCCACGGAGTGGGGACAGGGTAGTAAGGCCACTGCATGCATCCTACACTGAAAAATAAGAGGATTATCCCATAGCTGGAAAGGCCTCAAGTACATCTAAGCGAAGTACTTGGCTCTTGCAACAACTATTCCTCCTCTGCCCTGTAACTGTGTTAAAAGATGCTTGCTAGATTTCATATAGAAAACCCCAATATTCTGCTGTTTTTCTCTTGCTGAATGATTCTGCAAGGCAAGGACTGTGTGTAGCAGGGTCCTGCTTTCCTTTGGCTTGTAGAACCCCTTGCTCTGCTGTCCCAGTGCCTGCCAGTCCTTGGTGGACCGAAGACAGACACTATGCTTTTAACTAATAAACAGTCCCTTTATGTTGACACACAAGTGTACATGTTGGCCAAAAAGAAAGAGAAGGAAAACATGAGACTTGCTGTACTTTCATTCCCCGTGCCTCAATATGGATTATAATTACTGCATCTTCCTGTAAGCATCTGGACAATACGAGGTTAAATGTCTCAAACATTAATGTGTTAATATGAAGGACAAGGCTTGTGGGTGTTGGATACAGAATAACCAGAGCAGAGGCTGAGCGCTGTGTTTATCTTATGCTGATAAGCTCTGGACCTGATCAAAGGCAAGAGCTGAGCGACTTGCTCATCTTGGTGTTTGGCCGTCTGGCACTGAATCAACCGAGTGACACCTGGTGGAGGCCTCACAGCTTGATGCTACTTTGGTAAAGCTAAGCAGACACTTTTAACTGCCTTTGTACTGAACTCCTTTTTACTTCCCACATAACAAACCTTGTTGAGGGCTATACAACTATTCCCACCTCACCAAGAGTCCTGCACTGAGAAGAGGTCAAACAAAGGTAAATGTGGCAGAGGAGGATCATGACCACCACTCAATTCAAGACTGAAAAGACTTGTGTGTGTGTCCCCCCAGCTGTAAGGAGCATGCACGCTAATTTACATAGAAAGTAAGGCTAATATACACTAACTTATTAATTAGCATGAGAAGCAGGAAGCTCAACTAAGAGGAGGAAGCTAGCTGTCTATGAAGGCCAAAAAAGATCACTATGTAGGTGATATCCTCAGAGACTGGACATCTCTGTTGACAGGACTGACGCTGGAACCAGGATGGGTGATCTTTTTGTACTTTTTCTCTCCCTCTCCCTTTCCCTTTAAGTAATATGAGGCCACTAATTTGTTGTTAGCTGTTAAACCAATTGCTATGAGCAAAAATTGGTGATATCTTTCCCCATCTTTTTCTTTCCTGTGTCTTTTCTTTTCCCCTTCTTTTTTTCCTTCCTCTTACAGAGGACTAAGAACACACATTCCTAATGCTTTTATATTTTCAAAATTCAAGTTGTTTTCATTATAAACAAAATGTTTCATTGATTGTTTGGTGTTGTTTCACCTTAATTTAGCCTGAAAGGATTTGCAGAACCTTAGTCGTCTCCTCCTCACATCTCTGAGGCGGAGGTGACACTTTCTTAGTGCACAAAGCTTCTGCTGACTTGTTTAACTTCACTTTTATTTTCTGAGGAGTCAACAAGGAAGAAATTAGAGTAGGTTCAATAAAGACCCTCCTTCTCCTAACTGTTGAAATGATCTGGCAGTGTGGAAGAGCACCAGTGGAACAGATCAGGCTATTACAAACTGACTTCTGTCATACTTATATGTAGTCTGAACTCCATGATCAAGGAATCTCCTGAAGCACAGGAGTTTAGGCCTGGGATTAGATACTGATGATATAAGTTGCACTTGAGGGGATCAAACCTTGACCAAGGCTGCAAACTGACTCCCAGGTTTGGTCTGGATTCTTTAGCACCTGCAATAACTTCCCTGAAGAAGACAAGTGAACTCTTGGTGTGATTCATAGTGGTTAATTAATCATCATCTCTAAAACCACCAGATGTTGTCATTCATTGGATGTTTGAAAAGCAAGGAGTGTGAGTAGAGAACATTTGTCAGTAAAGCAGCAAGTGGATTTTCCAGACTTTCTTTACCACCACAGGTAGATACTGTATCTGATATGCCACATCAAATAACGAGAATTGCATATCTCCTCATTTTTTCTGGGAAATATAGGTATTTTCCTTAATGTCTGAGACATGACAATAGTCAAAATGTGTTTAAAACAGCAAGGCAAAATTAGATCATGTGACCTTATATTAAGATTTAACACATGGCCCTGTTCTAGGTGAAGGCAGTTGCTCTGGGCTGCAGAATGCACCTCAGCATGCTTCAAACAATTAGGGACGGAGCTGTACCCAGCCACAGGGAATCAGCAGGACTCCTGCCCTCACTTTATAGCTGTTCTAGTGAAGAGCAATGCTAATGTTCTGAGGCCACCTACTGTTTACTTTTAACACCTACATGTTGATGTGTGGGATACTGTCCAAGAGCAGTCTTTTCTTAATGACCAGAAAGTATTCCTGATAGTCCTTAAGGAAGTCAAGATACATCAGAAACAGAACTTGCTCTACTTTAGTTACCATTGCTTTATAAATATAATAATACCCAGATTGTTAATACGTTTTTTCAAGGAAAGTAAGTATTACCATCTTGGTAATTTTTTACTTCATTAACATCTTCTGCAATCTCTGCAAGAATACCAGTAAAAGTGCCAGATCCTCCCAGAGCTTCCACTTTTCAAGTACTCAGGAGGAGTCTAGATGCACAGAGTGAAATCCTAGCTTCACTGACTCACAAGCAATTATTCCCCTTGCATCAATAGAGCTAAGTTAGGATTTTTCTCTCTCTTAGTTCATCATAACAGGAATTTGCTGATCCCATGCTGTTAAATCCATCTGCTGCCTCAAGTTTTGGCTTGTAGCACAATGAATAAAAGAGGGAGAGAAAAAACGAGGAAGAGAATCAGAAGCTGTTATCCACAAAATGCCCCAACCTGAAAGCCTCAAGCTGAGCCTGTGAAGGCCAGGCACTGCAGTACAAATGGAAAGAAAGCTGAAACTCCAGCCACTACAATCTATGCCTATTACGAATAGCAGGATTCAGTTGACTGTATTATACAGGGACTCCCATTGACACATTTGTTACACATTCTCAGCTGGTATTTAGGCATGGGCTCCCAGTTCATGTTGCAATACAGGTCCCACTTTTCTTCCTGTTAAACAAGGTCAATTGGATGCTCAGCCTTTCTCTTTCAGTCTAATTTAGCAAGCAATGGGACATTCAGGTCTGCTAATGCCAGTCCCTCTCAGCAGCATCTGACTTATAAAGGCTTCAATTTATTAATCAATCAATGATCAACCAATTGAGGCATCAATGACTTACTGTGGTTTTTTTTTTGTCTATTCTACTCCACTAAAGCTCTCTTCTACCTAAACCGTCTTTTTCAGAGATCTGTAGAAATCTGTTTTCTCAAAGTTCTCTCTCCTCAATTTGCTGTACCTCGCTGGCTAGCTGTATCTTGACCGAATAGCAGATCTAATTGTGCATGACCACTGCTGCTGAGTACAGTTTATAGATCCTAAGAGAGAAGCTACGTAGTGTGTTCTACAGAGCCACAATCACCCATACCTAGGGAAGACGAAAACAACTTAAGCATGTGTAGTCTCATATTGCTTTTTAACTTATACAAAATAATATAGAAAATAATTATTTTAAACCTCAGTGTGATGAGTAACCATATTTACTGAAGTCCACAAAAGTCACTTTAAGGAACTGAAAATCTTAATTGTTTATTGATTTCATCACTGATTGTTAAAGAATGCCTTAGTATCATGACGTAAGAGACAGTGGTTTATGAGTGGCTGGATATTTTGTTGTATGCAGTCCCTTTCCTCACCATCAGTGCAAGAGTAGCTTGTCTTGAATTACTTTTCCTTTTTAAGTAAAAATTATACAACTTTCTTCCCTAAATCAGCCCTGAGGATTTACAGGGCCATGCTGAATTCAGAAAATAAAGTAATTTCTGAAATGAAAGCTAAATGCTATCTGGATACCAGTAACCATGATCTGATTACTCTGACCTTGTGAAGACAGAGATGGTCCCAACTGTAAGATACATATTTTCTGTTTCATATAGACAGATTTGTCATGTCTAAGGAAAAATATTAGTGAAATAGATGAGGAGAAAAGTGCAACCACAAGAAAGCAGATGAAAAGGAAGATGATTTTATTGGGTTAGAGTTACACTGCAGAATGAGGCAGGGCTCAGAGGTGGCAGAGAAAGTGGCAGAATTTTGTGGCTTAGGCAGTATACGCTTCAATCATGAGCACCAAATCTAGTATCTCTTCATGACCATGTATAACAAATCAGTCAGCATGTACCTTGCACAGTGCTCCCATGTGCGGTGGACGTGAACCTTTAAGCAATCAGGATAGTAAAATCCCACAGTGTTGGGCTCAAGTTCCTCCTTTAGCAGAGAAAAATGATCAGCCAGTGGATATGAACATAGACACTGATGAAAACTGAAAATGGAAAAACAGGGAAATAGCAGCAAGTGAAAGGTAAATTATGTATAAAACTAAGGAAATGAAAGGGAGAAAATATATTTGTGCTAGCAGTAAAGAAACTTTAGCAATTGCAAAGTCCCATTTTTAGGTGCAGATGGTGTAATGCTGATGTATGGGAGATTAGGGAATGTTCAGTAATATTTCCATTCTAATACAGGTTTCTGTTGTACTGCTAAAGGTAATGATATCTATTACTTGAACTCTTTAGAATACTTAACTTGCTTTGGCGTTTCTATTAAAAATCAGTATTGTGCCACAGAGCACAAACTGAATGGATTAAGGCCTTGGTATTCTTGCCATCTTTTCAGAGCCAACACAGTTAAAACTGCTGGAGACCATTCCACTCACTTAACCACTTCCATGCAGCCACAGTGCTACTTGCAGGCAGCATGTGAACCGTGTGTCCATTGTCCACACTGTTTGAAGACAGTCTGAAAGGAGGGCTGTCTACTCATTTAATCAATCTTGGTCGCTGATAAGTTGGGGTCCCTTCAGGAAAGAAGAGCAATATGCCCTGAGATTTATTTCATGACCACTCTAGACATGGCTCCAAGTGGGAAGGCAGATTACAGGTCAGAATCAAAAAGGGGATTGTCCCAGACTCTGTGTAAAGGTAGTACATAAGAGATGGTAGGAAACATGAATGACATCTCAACATGAATGACTGGTATTATCAAGTGTAAGCCCATTGAAGTAGTTTAAGCCATCGAATTTCTTCATCCAGTCTGTGAACTCACAGAATCACAGAATATTAGGATTTGGAAGGAACCTTGAAAGATCATCCAGTCCAACCCTCCTGCCAGAGCAGGATCACCTAGACTAGGTCACACAGACAACTTGCTGCAGACTGTCGAACTGCACATCAACACAGCCACCACAAACAAGAACTTGCAGACAGAATGACTGATCAGGTCTGTTTAGTATCTTTAGTTCATTCAAGCTGTGTTTTAATGCAGCCAACAGCAAAATTGCACAGGTACAATATGGTAACACCATAAAAAGAACACACAGAATGGAAGAGTAACTCATTAAAAGCAGTGGTTGCAAAAGTGTTTTGCAGACTGTGTTGAACAAACAGATGTGGTGGTACAAAGAGCTAGTATCAAATCTGAATCTAAAATCAGGGCAATAATTAGTAGACATGGACTTTGCATGACATTTTCCACTGTGTATTTGGGATAAATAAACCCAGCACTGGAGTATTGCAACTTTTCAGGACTGCTTCTTAAAGTCTGCAGATGACCAATAAAGAGAGACAGAAATATTTGATATCTGAAGGAAATTCTTCTCTGGAACCAAATTAATGAGCTCAGCGTATTTAGTTTTTTAAAACAAAACCTGACAAATTACTTGTTTCCTATCTATAAGACCACCACAGAGGAATACTGAACTTTAAAGAATTATAGAGAAAGGAATAAGAAGAATCAATGCCAGAAGATGGAAACAATAAGGAATTAAGAACTTTTCCTATCGGAAGTGATTTAAACTAGCAAGGGAAGGAATGGGCTGTCTGTTCTCTGATGTCTTCATATATGGAGTAGATGTTGGTCTGGAAGTTTTCCTTTAGTTTAGCATAAGACTTGACCATGCATGCCTGAGTGAAATGCAGTGGCCTGTGGTGTCCAGGGCTTAGTGAATGAAGAGTATTTTGCCTTATATCACTACAGTTGTATCCTCTCTTTCCTCCATTTCCAGCTTGCCTGCATAAACAGTGAGTATAGGAAACCTTGAACTATAGAAAACCTTATCTTGTTCACAGTCCCTCTCCTTGTATGCAGGCTGCAGTGATCTGCAGAATCCAGCTTTGGAGTCCCCAACACAAAAAGGACATTGAAGTGCCAGAGTGTGTGCAGAGGAGGTCCACAAAGATGATCAAAGGGCTGGAGCACTCCTTCTACAAAGATACGCTGAGAGAGTTGGAGTTGTTCAGCCTGGAGAAGAGAAGGCTCCAGGGGGACCTTATAGCGACCTTTCAGTATCTGAACGGAGCTCATAAGAAATCTGAGGAAGAGTTGTGCTCTAGGGCATGTAGTGATAGGATGAAGGGTAATGGTTTTAAACTAGAAAAGGGTAGATTTAGGTTGGATATTAGGAAAATGTTTTTCAATATGAGGGTGGTAGATCACTGGAACAGGTTGCCCAGAGAGGTGGCGGAGACCCCATTCCTGGAGATATTCAAGGTCAGGCTTGATGGGGCTCTGAGCAACCTGATCTGGTAACATTGTCACTGATTACAGCAGGGGGGTTGGACTAGGTGCCTTTAAAGGTCACTTCCAACCCAATACAATCTATGATTCTATGATCCTATCTATTCAAACATTAGAATCACAGAATCATAGAATGGTTTGCATTGGAAGGGACCATAAAGAGCATTTAATGTCCCCCAGGGGCAGGGACACCACCCACTGACCAGGTTGCTCAAAGCTCCATTCAACTTGGCCTTGAACGCTCTCAGTGAGGGGGCATCCACAACTTCCTTGGGCAACCTGTGCCAGTGTCTCACAACCCTCACAGTAAAGAGTTGCTTCCTAATATCTAATCTAATCTAATATAATCTAATCTAAACTAATCTAATCTACATCTACGCTCTTTCAGTTTGAAACCATTCCCCCTTGTTCTATCACTACCTGCCCTGGTAAAAAGGTCCTTCCCTAGCTTTCCTATAGGACCCCTTCAGGAACTGGAAGACTGGAATAAGGTGCCCCCGGAGCCTTCTTTTCTCCGGACTGAACAGCCCCAACTCTCTCAGTCAGTCCTCGTAGGGGAGGTGCTGCAGCCCTCTGATCATCTTTGTGACTCTCCTCTGGACTTGCTCCAACAGCTCGAAGCCCTTCTTACGTTGGAGGCCCCAGAACTGGACACAGTACTCCAGGTGGGGTCTCATGAGAGCGGAGTAGAATGTGTTTTTTGCCTCAGTCTTTGATAATACCGATAGACCTTAAGCTGCCAGGTCCTCCAAGTCAGAGGACCATGTGCATTAGGACACAGCTAACAGACAAGTCCTCTTGTCTTATGCTGAACTAGCATGCACCTTTCACATGTTGCAAAAATACTCTGCAGTATTGTTGCAGACCTAAAAGGAAGCAAAACTGTAGTAGATGCACATTTATTTAGAATAGACTAGACTAGAATAGACTCAGTTGGAAGAGATCTACAGTGATCATCTAGTCCAACTGCCTGACCAATTCAAGGCTGACCAAACGTTTAAAGCATGTTACTAATGGCATTGTCCAAATGTCTGTTAAACACTGACAGGCTCAGGGCATCAACTACCTCTCCAGGAAGTGTGTTCCAGTGTTTGATCACCCTCTTAGTAAATAAATGCTTCCTAATGTCCAGTCCAAACCTATCTTGGCACAATTTTGAATTCTCCAGACTCCCCAAACCTTTTGTAGATGATTGAGAGGGGTCCTGCCATAACATCTTCTAGCTCCTTCAGAACTCTGGGATGAATCCTATCAGGCCCTATGGACTTCTAAACATTCAGCTGATACAGCTGGTCCCTTACAATTTCAGTGTTCACAAATTGAAAGTTCCTGTTCCCACACTCGTGGGAACTCGTGGTTCCAACTCAGGGGACTGGGCATCCCGAGGTCTGTCAGTATTATTAAAGACTGAAGTAAAAAACACATTGAATGCCTCCACTTTTTCTTCATCCCTATTAGTCAGATAACCATCTTCAACAAATATTGGTCCAATGTTTTCCTTAGACCTCCTCCTGCTATGAATAAACTTTTAAAAGCCCTTCTTGTTATCTGAAACAATACTGACCAGTTTCAACTCTAGTTAAGCTATAGCCTTTCATGTATTCTCCTTGCATAAACAAACCACAGCTCTGTACTCTTACTGTGAAGCCTGACCTTGCTTCCAGTGATCTTACAGTTCATTTTTCCTCCTGAACTCCACAAGGATTTTCCTGTTCAGCCAAGCTGGTCTTCTACTGTGCTTAATTGACTTATGACACAGTGGAATTGCCTGCTACTGTGCTTCTAAAAGCTGGTTCTTAAAGACTGGCCAGCATTCATGGAGTCCTAAGCACTCAAAAACAAATGCCCAAGATACTCTGCTAAAAAGCTCCTCAAATAGCTTAAAGTTTGCCCTCCTGAAGTCTGGAATAGTAACTTTGCTGCTCTTTTTTCTCATTACAGTGGAAATTTTGAACTCAACCATTTCAACATCACTGTGGCTAGGACAGCCATCATCACATCTCTCACAAGTCCTTCTCTATCCACAAATAGCAAGTCTAGCAGGGCATCTTTCCTGGTTGGCTCACTGAGTAACTGAGACAAGAAGTCGTCTCCTACGAACTTCAAGAATTTTCAAGACCTGCTCATCACAGCAGTATAATATTCCCAGCTAATGCCTGGGAAGTTGAAATCTCCCATAAGAACAAGGGTTACTGATCCAGAAATTCCTCCTAATTGCCTGTGGAATAGTTAATCGGTGCTTACATCCTGGCCGAGTGATTGGTAGTAGACACCCACTACAACATCTCCTTTGTTTTCCATCCCTTTCTTTCTTACTTTGATGCTCTCAACCACATCATCACTAACTGTAAGGGTTGTGCAATCAAACCTCTCCTTTACATATAATCCCATACCTCCTACCATGCCTATGACTCTTGAACAGCCTGTAGCCCTCCATTCCAGCACTCCAGTCATGGGACTGGAAAGGACACTCTTTCTTCTTCAATGGGAGGAGAATGTCCCCTGGTTTTCTTCATCCTATTAGTCCCTGAAAGAAGGTAGGGAGAAGGTTACACCAATATATGTATTTAAATGCTTATACAAGCATAACATAAATTATGTGTACATACAGCCATATATTTTAAGTACATCTGTAAAAGAAGGTCCAAATAAACTGCAATATATGTAGTCTTATTAACAGACAAAATTTCAACAATTCAAGTATAAATAATAAAGTTCTGTAATTGTGAGTTCCATGCCTTGAAAATCACCCAGTGACTCATGGATGTTGTCAAGTTATGTGAAATTTGCAAGACAGCTAGTCTACTTGGTGATTTCCATTTTTAATTTTTTAGCAGTCTGCCTATGAAGACTCCTTATATCAATTATTGACATAGGAACAATTGATGTTAATGAGAAATAACCAGCATTTCCTCATAATTGGTGCTTTGCAGTCATAAGCAACAGCAGAACCAACAATCAGGTTGACATTTGCTTCAACCCATTTCCACAACTGTTTTACCTATGATAATGTACTGTGTGTATGTGCTATTTTACTCAAGATATTGCCAAACTAAGGGAAAAATAATCAATTTAGTTGTCAATTTACCATGCCCTATTTTATTTTTTCAGTGTTTTAGTCTTTATTACAGTAAGTCTAAAGTTAAAAATAGTTTTCAGTACCAGATCTTCCCCAAGGAGGAATACTGACAAGAAACCTCACTTGTTTCTCAATCAATTTTCTTCTTTTTCAGAACATTTCCTGGGAAGTATTCATATACAGCATGCCTGTATATACAGACTGTGGCCTTTCAATATAAAAAGTGGGCTCATAAGAAAGATAGGGAGATTTACCATGGCCTGCAGTGACAGGACAAGGGACAACAGTTTTAAATTGAAAGAAGATGGATTTAGATAGGACACAAGGAAGAAATTTTGTACAATGAGGGTGGTGAGGCACTAGAACAGGTTAGCCGGAGAAGCTGTGGATGCCCATCACTGGAAGTGTTCAAGGAGAAATTTTAGAGGTCTTTGAGCAAGCTATCTAGTGAAAAATGACCATGGCATGAGGGTTGGACTAAGCGAACTTTAAATGTCCCTTCCAACCCAAACCATTCCATGATTCTTTGATTCTAATATAAAGACGGGAAAGAAAATGAGGACGTAACAATCTGCATGCGTGAATAAACTGATCAAAAGCACTTGCCCAGGGAAGTGGTGGAGTCACCATCCCTGGAGGTATTTAAAAGATGTGTAGATGTGGCACTCAGGAACATGGTCTAGTGGACCATGGACTTGGTAGTGTTAGGTTTACAGTTAGAATTGATGATCTTATATGCCTTTTGCAACCTAAGTAATTAATGATTCTATGAATACAGAATAAAGAGTCAGTGAGGCATTATTTATCCTCTATATACATGGTCTATAAATGTGGGAGTGGTTAGGTGTGACCCATTGATTCATGACTCCCTTTAGTTTTCTAGCAAGTTCATTTCAGCTTGAAAGTTGTGTTCTTATTCTTATAATGTAACAAATTTCCCTTTAAGGTGAGTTGGCCCATTTGTGTTCTGCTGTGATCATTACAGCAATTTCTTGTCCAGTGCTGGTATTTTAACAAAGCAGACCAAAACTGCTACCATCTGCATCTTGTGTGATCCCTTTGATATCATTAATATTGCATGGACTATAAATTAGTGCAAAAATTGGTCCAACCTTTGTAGTCTTCTTTTGGAAGCATATAACACATGCATTGGTACAAAAAATAAAAAAAAGGCATTTGTTAGATAGAAGAACAACCACCTGGACTCCTTAATAACAGTATGAATAAAATAAACCACTTGGAAAATCAGTATCCTTGGATTTTCTTGCACAATTAAAAGTGCTTTTTTAAGTGGCATGATTCATAACCACTCAAATTCTGTAGTTTTTAAAAAAAGCATTTATACATTAACTTGGAATATGAGGTGTTAAAAATGAATAAGTAGTTCTTAGGGATATTTTTGTTAGACTAGATCACATTAATTAGCCCTGATATGGAGGGGAGGAAAATTTTCTCATGAATGCTCTACTCTGCAGTGCATTATTAATTTTCTTATTCGTTCCTTTTTAGCTCATTAGCTTTTAAATGTTATAGTTTAATGCTGAGGTAAAGCTGGAAGTATCTGTTCACTCTGCCATCCATTTCAAGCCATCTCACAATCACTGTCATTATGATTAATTTATATTGTGGTGGTACCCAATCTGGGGTAGGAGTGCTATTACCACAGCTGGTAGTGATAAAATAATGAACTCTTATGGAGAGATTTCTTTCTGTATCATTTTAGGACATTTTAGAGTTAAAGTGAATTAAACAATGAATTAAAACTCAAGTATAAATGCAACCAGAGGACTAGAAGAAAACAGAAGTGGTGAGATTATGGCATACGATCACTGGTATCTAGAAAGGGAACTGAAGACGGGGAGATGTTTTCCTCCAGGTAGTGTTGTACTCTGTAATCTACAACTTAACACTGTCTTTGCACTCTGACTCAACAAACAATTAAAATTCAGCAGCTAAACTCTTCTTGAGAAAAAGTTGGAAAAATACATAATAACAGTCTCACAAAATGTTATCAGCCTCATTGAGAATATAATCTGGATGCACAAGGGAAAAAACAATATGCTTACATACTCCAGCAATCTGGAGGAGCCTGGCTTTTCATTCCTTGCCTCTGATAGCCAGTTATTATAGCACCAAGGCCTGGTTCACCAGGGCCTTCAACCTTGTGCAATTCTTTAGTCAACAAAAATGCCTTACATTGCAACCAGCCTGTAATGCAGTGGAGTTATAAATTCAGTTGTTACAACAATGTATAACTAAAGGAAGAGCCAGGCTGTGAACATTTTCATTGTCCAAATACTGATATTTTATATGGAAGATTCACGCCATAGTGCCATATTGCCATAAAATACATGTCAGCAGATAGGACCTGCACCAAGCAACTGCATCTACTCTTTGTAGGCAACAAACTCAAGAAGGAAGATTATTAGAATACTATGTAAGTACTGTGGACAAACGTGTACCATACCAGATATCCCTTCAGGACCTTTGAGCTGTTACCTTCATTTTGCAGAATACCCTTTTGATTAAGGAATTACTAGGCTCACACTTTTGGAAGAGATCTCTCATATGAGATCATACAACATTTTATGGCCTGAGGCTGTAAATAATTCTTTTTACACTGTTCTTTTGATATATACCATGCAGTGAATGTCATAGAGCTCTAGTCAACTGACCTACAATTTGTTA
Organism: Mesitornis unicolor; assembly: GCF_000695765.1. Lineage (NCBI taxonomy): Eukaryota > Metazoa > Chordata > Aves > Mesitornithiformes > Mesitornithidae > Mesitornis > Mesitornis unicolor. The sequence goes on along the minus strand of NW_010187431.1, from coordinate 477 downwards.
AGTATAATTTCTCGACCTGCCTGTAATTGTCCCTTTGTCAAAGAAGATTGCATTAGTTACACTACAGAAAGTGGCTCCCTTCACCACTGTGCTAAGGATTAAAAGCACCAGGAGCTGGTGTTTTTAGGAGGCAACTGAAACCTGTGAGTTATCCAAGAGCACTGTGACTCTGCTTTTATGTGTTAGGGTGTACTGTCAAAGATTATACAGGATGACACAGAAATATTTTCAGGCAGGTAAGGTTTCTCCCACACTGTGAAAAACATGACTCACTTCATGGTAATCACACAGTATTTTTGTAGCAGTACGTGATAGTAGTTTCTTCAGTTTCTGTCAGTTATTTACCCTCCTGAGTAGAATCAGTAGATGTTGAAAGTTAACGAAATCTGAAATGTGAACCTTATGATGAATGTCTTCAGCTTTGCAGTTTCTCCCATGCTTTCCCTGTGCCCCCCTCCCTTCCCTCCCTGCCCCCCC
>NW_010187430.1:0-1376 GCF_000695765.1 Mesitornis unicolor | reverse complement strand
GAGGAAGAGGAGGAGGAGGAGGAAGAGGAGGGAGAGGTGGAGGACGACGAGGAGCGGCGCCTGGAGGGGACACAAGGGGACAAAGCGTTGGTTTTGGGGAGATTTTTGGGATTTTGGGGGATGTTTAACCCAAATTCCAGCCCTCCCAGTGCTCCCAGTTGCCCTGGAGGTGCCACCGAGCCTCCTCACTGGGGTCACCGCCCGCCCCTGGCTCCCTCCCATCGCATCCCAATATCAGGATTTGGCGCTGGGAACGTGCCCCACTTTGCTGGGGTCTCCTGCTGAGGGGGAAGGATTTGGGAAAATGGTGGTGGATTTGGGAAAACCGCAACAGATTTGGGAATGTTGTCAACCGAAGGGGTAAGGATTCGGGAAAACCACCCCGGATTTGGGAAAACTGCTCCAGATTTGGGAACATCACCAAGTGAGGGATTAAGGATTTGGGAAAACCACTCTGGATTTGGGAACGTCACCAACTGAGGGGGTGAGAATTTGGGAAAACTGCTCCGGATTTGGGAATTTCACTGACTGAGCGGTAAGGATTTGGGAGAACTGCTCTGGATTTGGGAATGTCACTGATCAAGGAATTAAGGAGTTGGGGAAACAGCACCAGCTTTGGGAAAAACACACCAGATTTGGGAATGTCATTGAGCAAGAGATTAAGGATTTGGGAAAACCGCTCCAAATTTGGGAAAACTGCTCCAGATTCGGGAACGTCACCAACTGAGGGGTTAAATATTTGGGAAAACTGCATGGGATTTGGGAAAACCACTCCAGATTTGGGAAAACCACTCCAGATTTGGGAATTTCACTGACCAAGTAGGAAGAATTTGGGAAAACTGCACGGGATTTGGGAACATCACCAAGTGAGGGGGTAAGAATTTGCGAAAACCACTCGATTTAGGAATGTCACCAAGAAAGGGGTTAAGGATTGCGGAAAACTGCTCCAGATTGGGAAACATCACCGACTGAGGGGTTAAATATTTGGGAAAACTGCATGGGATTTGGGAAAACCACTCCAGATTTGGGAATGTCACCAACTGAGGGATAAGAATTTGGGAAAACCACTCAATTCAGGAATGTGACCAAGCAAAGGGTTAAGGATTTGGCAAAACCACTCCAGATTTGGGAAAACCACTCCAGATTTGGATTTGGGAATTTCACTGACCACGTAGGAAGAATTTGGGAAAACTGCCCCGGATTTGGGAACATCACTGACCGAGGGGGTAGGAATTTGGGAAAACCGCTCCAAATTTGGGAACGTCACCAACTGAGGGTTAAGAATTTGGGAAAACCACTCGATTTAGGAATGTCACCAAGCAAGGGGTTAAGGATTGGGAAAAAATGCTCCAGATTGGGGAACGTCACCGACTGAG
>NW_010187429.1:25605-59721 GCF_000695765.1 Mesitornis unicolor | reverse complement strand
GCTTGAAGAGGTCAAAGTTTGCCCTGCTGATCTCCCTGTCCTTATCTCAACCTATGAATTTTCTGTCCTGTTTTTCTCCCCCTGTCCTGTTGAGAAGGGGGAGTGATAGAGCAGCTTGGCGGCACTTGGCCACCAGTCAAGTTCAACCCATCACAACCATGTACCATGACGAATCCGAAAACCACACATGTAGCGTAGTAGGTTTCGGATACACAGTCATATCATCGATGCAATCACTTCAAATTGCCTGGCGTACAAAACATGTTTGCGCTCGTAGTCTATGTCAAACAAGATACATGCTTCCATTGACAAATAATTTTGTTTGCCTTTGACACAGACCAAAACCATGCGTGCAGTCAGCTACTGTGAATTGTCAGCACATGGTTGTTCAAATACGGTGAGCTCAATAACGTGCCCTCAGTGAACACTGAGTACATAATCCTCGCACTTGGCTGAAATGATGAATACCCACGAAAATTCCCTGAGGTTTTATGCAACTCCCAGAGTGTGTGAGGAAAGAACAGCTGGTTCAGTTTCCTTGAGCTCAGAGTATAGACTGTGTCTCAAAGGCAGAAAAGAGGCATAGGTATCCAAGCACTGCTCTCAAAAGCAACTCAGCCGCTTTTGAAAACGGGACGTTGGTCCTTACAGAAATTTCCTCTTGTCCTTAAGCTACTTAACCATGGTGTTTCCAAGTGTTATTAATTAACATGAATATCCTGTTCCCTTGGATATGTGTAAATCAGATAATGCTGACGTATTTTCACAATTGCCATTCTCGCTGAGTTCATGCCATGTGCCCAATTATGAGTAGTGCTGGAGTGGCATATGACATGCAAAGGAAATATTTAGAGGTTTCTTTCTCTTCAGCAATAGACATATTAATGTGTGACAATAGGCATATAGAAAAGGAATTTACCTTGCTCAATCTGAAGGGCATCTCAGAAGTATTTTTCTCCAGAAATTTCTTTTCCCAGTTTCCTTTGAAATAAATGGCATTTACTAAGACCAACACAGTGCGAGAATTGAGAGATCCTGCAGGCAGCAGATCCTGGATTTTCCCTTCAGAATCAGACAAACAGGACTGTTATTCCAGTGTGGCTGTGTAACTCACCAATTTTAATTGTGCTTTCTCTCTGTCTACCTACCTGCCAAAAATGTTTGCATTTGGGAGGTTTTTTACTGTACATTTTTCGTTATTAACATATGGTAAAAATGTGGGGTTTTTAAAGTATCTCAGTTTTTTAAAATATATTTATTGCAATTTTGGTAGTAAATTGCATTGGAAAGTGGGTGAAGTGGAATAGCTCAGATGTTCTGTGAAGTTGATTCCAAGCAGCTGAAGAATGCAGAATTAAGCCCCTCACTGTCCAGAGTGGAGCCACTCAGTATCTATCTGTGCCTCCCTCTGAGCAGAAATAATTCAGAAGAGGCCACAGCATGAAGAATCAAGGGAGGGCCCTTGTAAGGAGCAGCAGTTGGGTTTGGAGAGAGGCATTCTTCATACCATTTAACTGCACTTTGCTCGTCACCTCCTGTAAGTTTCCATCTTTTATGGATCCTTGGCTGCAAGAGCAATAAGTGTGGAAATACAAATGATTTGAAAGCAACACAAGAAAAAAGCCATCAGAGTAGTACTTACTCTCAGTTTTATTTTCAACCCATGAATTGATCAGTGCTCTGGCTTGTTCTGCAGCTGTCTTAAAGTTTACAGCTTGTGGCTTTGCATTATAATAGCTTGTAATGAGCTGTAAGAATTCCTGAAAGATAGAATTGGAACATGTATGCTTATTTAGTTATATTTCAGTTGTAAAATACTGGAAATAATCACTTGAACAGAATACAATCTGCTAATACATAATTGAAGAAAATGTAATTTGTTCAAAATAAGATAACCCGTAAAATAAGGTCTGATACATCCTGTGCTAAATATTAAGTAAGGACTGATCAAACTTCAGTCTCAAGGAAACTGATACTTCAAATTTTTGTGTTTGAAATCCAAAGTGGAAATTTGTAATTTTGAAATATCCCATGAAACATTCTTCACTTTTTTTTAATTTCTCAGAATTACGTTTTTATATAATTTAAATACTTTTTTTCCTGCTTTATGATGTAGAGTTCAGTATAAGAGGGAAAAGTAGTCTCACATAAAATTGAAACAAGGTTTTTAGGTTTTTAGATTTCCTTCAGATGCACAGAACCTGCCAAGAGTTTGGGAGGACAGTAGTAGATCAGGTATAAAGGGAATGTTCTGGTAGAATGAAGTCATGGTAGAAAAGCAGAATTAAAATTTGCATTGCTGTCTGGTGAATCAGTTCATGGAGATTCCCAGTAGGAAATTCTCTAGATTCTCTGTAAAGCAGAGGCACGATATGGAGAAAATGAGCAATAAGCATTCAGAAGGACAAATTACTAATTACTCAGGAGATTAAAATAAACTCCAAGATCAAAGAGTAGTAATCTCATTTAAAACCACCTTCCAATAAATTGTAAGGTGATTAATACGTTAGGATTTTTTTAAGATTTCAAAGATACTGGTAGTTACAAACTCATGAGTGTTTGGGGCAAATGAATAGAATAGTTTTAGCGGGCATATGGGTAAACATGGCATATTGGAGGAGTGTCAACAGCATTTTGTAATAGGAAGTCCTTAATCACAAATCTGTTGGAATTTTTGGAAGGTATCAGGAAGCATGTGAGTAAGAAGGTTGAGCCATTACAGTCTATGTGAATTACCAAAAGGCATTTTGTAACACCTCTCACCAAAGACTGAACATCCATGGGACTGCAGTGATAGGTCTTGTTTGTTTAAACTACTGGAAACCAAGAGTAGGAGGAAATAGTGTGCACAGTGAAGGGTTATTACTACCAGACTGCCACAGGGATATGTGCTAGGATTTGTGCTAGAATATTTATTCTATAAAATACAGATCTAAATATTTACATTAAAAATATATATTAAAACATTTATAAATGATCCAGTGAAATGTGTGCTACAGAGAGAGATTATCACTGTTCAGGAATGAGGTGTTGAAGTTATAATGGACAGCTGCATGAAAAAAGTCTTCCCAATATCAGCCAGAAGGGTGAATACAGTTTTAAGTGTTACAAAGAAAGGATTAGGGAACAAAAGAGAGAATATTAGTATGGCACTGTATAAAGCTATCATGTCCCCATTGTCCGATTTCTCTGTGCTGCTCTGGCCTCTCCAGTCTCAGAAATGCTAGAGTTATTATAAAAGATGCAGAAAGAAGGGATGAAGATGACCAGAGGTACGGAGAAGTGTCCCTTAGAGGAAAAAACGAACGAATAATGCTGCCAATGGGTGTCAGGCTCAAAAACCACAAGTGCTTCCTACAGTGTATAGTTCAGCTGTGGAACTCCTGGTGCTGAGGGCTGCAGTATGTTCAAAAGACAAGTCTGCAAATTCATGAGAGAACAGCTCAGCCATGTCTATGAAGTAGACATGCCCTCTTATTCAAGCAGCTGCAGATTGCTTGGTGACCACAGCAGACGGTGGAGAAGCATTACTACCCAGCAAGCCTTGTTCTCTTGCACTTCCTAATCTGTTGGAGACAGATGGACCTCTTGTCTGTCCAAGACTACCCCCATATGGCTGTACTCATGTTCTCACTGAAACCACAATGCTATCATTCGGGAAATTTTTAGCATCTCTTTTGATAATCCCTCCTAATGTCAAAATATGCTCAAGTCAAGATGTTCAACTCACGGGCAGCAATGGGTAGGTCTTTTCCTCATACAGTCGGTTGGCACTCTTCAGCAAGTAGGTGCTTCTGGGTTTGTTGATGGCAGACAGGAGCTCTTTGAAGCCAAAGTGGATATTCTGGGCTTGCTTGTGCTCAGGATCCTTGGAAAGAGACACCAACTAATATGATTTTTTTTTCTCTCTGAAGTGTTGTACCTGCTGTGGTTATTTAAAATGTCCAGGTTATTTTAATTAGAAAGGATTTTCAGAGGATGGAGCTCTTTTTTGAGTATGTTGTATGTCTGCAGCATTATGTATGACTGGACAAATTGTTTTCTGTCTGTAGGGCAATGGATTGGTTTCTGCAGTGCTGTGTAGGCCTTTGGAGACATCGGCTGATGGTACACCCAGAAAGTTGAATCTCCTCATTTCAGTCATGGTCAGGCCCAATTTCAGTTTCACAAGGACCCATCAGTGCAGCCTGGCAGCTTTTGAGGAGGAGCTCTGTTCTGACAGACACTAATGTCAGGGCATGGACTTACCAGCTATTCATATTTACTCTGTTTCGCATTAATTTTGCTGTTGCTGTTTGGATTTTGGATAGAGCTTGTCTTGGATGTAAGTGTCAGTTTTAGGGAGCATGAGCTTGCTTGCCAGCTGTGGCCAGCTGTCACTTCTCTGACAGAGGAATAAGCTGCTATGAGATGCTTGGGTGCATTCTCCTCCTCCATGGTGTATACCATGCCCTGCACATGAGACACTGAGAGTCTGTGCCACTGACTCGTCGTGACTTGTCATGAGGTTGGTCAAGTGGCATTCCTTGCTCTGGGCTTTTCTCACTCATGCTTAGGTGGGCTGCGAGGAGGGACACCTGGGAAAAAATTCGGTGACACAGGAGAGGTTGGGTTTTGCAAAGGGATGGGAACAGATTGAAGAGATAATAGAGAGAAATGTCTGAAGGACCAGATGAGGCAGACAACTCAGAAAGTCAGCGAGTTGCTAAAATGAATGTGGATGTAATGATTCATCTTCAAGATTCACCCTCCACCACCTAGGGAGAGAATGATATAACCTCTCCCTCTCTCCCCTTTTATTTCCAGGTTGTCTAATCTAGTTTCTTTGAGCTTTCTTTTCATTACCATGCTAAATAAACATGGCTTGTTTGAGTTTACAAGCCTTTCAGTGCGTAGGGAGTTCATTTGACAAAAAAGATCTGGGCAGTTCCTCCTGGTGGCAAGTCTCCAGGGAGCTGATGAACAGGGCTGACTCAGCATGCTCTAGCTTAGAGGGGAATTCTGTTTGCCTGATGTGTCCATGCATGAAAAAGGTGGAAGGGAGTTTAATGGGTAGGGCTGAAGTCAGGTGTGAATGCAGTAGTTGTTTTCACTACAGGGAAAAAAAACCCTGAAGCTGATAAGCGATAGAACTATCCTAAGCACATTGGGACAATTGATTTGTTGAAATTGCCATAGACCAGCTAACAGGTAACACAGTGTTAGGGCCAATCAAAATGCTGTTAAGTGTCTCAGTTCTGCTTTTGAAGGCCTGAATTAATGAGTTTTATGGTGACATTATCTGCTTGATTGCTTTTTCTCTTTACGTAGTTCTTACGGAAGTGAGACAGTAGATACAGACTGAAGACAAGCAAATGTTAGAAGGCTAAAGCAGTAGTTGTGATAACTATATCTTTCTCAGAATTTTTTTTTTCTCTGAGTCTTTTGTTGTAATAAGTACCGTCTTTCTTTCCTTTGGTCTCCCTGGAGAAGGCCTTGTTGTCTCAGATGAACCTTCGTCAACTGCAGTCTGGTTAAAATGAAGAACCTGTGATGTTGATAAATGTTCATTAAGACAGCTTGTTTTCTGAAGATAGATGTGCCCAAGAGTTATATTAGTTTTCTATGGTAATTCACCTGTCATGCCCAATGACAGTTAGTCTATTAAAAGTTACTGGGGACAAGACCTTACTCTTGATTTAGTCTCTTAACTATATCATTATTTTATAGATTTTAGTCACATTTGCTGTTTAATAATAGATCAAAATTATGGCTCAAATATGAGTTTATTTATATAAGTGGTCGGTTCATGCTTGGGTACGTGGAATGTGTTTTCAGATCACAACCAAGCACAACAAAGCATAGTGCACTTCAGAGTCTTACTACCGTGACAGAACAGTATAATTGTACATTTAATGAGTTTAAGTAAATGCATATAACCTTAAGTAAATGCATATAACCTAAAAGAGTACAAGACCAAAAAGTTCTGCTAAAGCAGGCATAAGTGAGATCATATTTCAGTACTAGTATGTCTCCATTTCATAATATCCTGTATTCATGGGAGTATTACCTTATTTGTGGACTAACAATGTTACAATCAAAGGTATTTTTACTGCTTCTGTGCAGCCAAATGTATGTTGAGGAGACTGTACTAACTTTGGTACGCAGTATGAGAAAGGAGATACACTGCTTCCAGAAACAGCTTTGGTTTCATCTCTAGCAATCCTTTTTCTAGATCCTCTTAGCTCCCTATTATTTTTGTTGTCTCTTTATTACTATTTGAGCACTACATTTGTTGAATTATTCTGTTCAAAAGGCAATTAAAATATAAGGCAGAGTTCCCAGCAAGACCAGCACTAGTCTCTAATGTCAGTAACTTCCCTCTGGCAGACCAATGCAATGCTCTGGGAACTGTGAGTGTGAGCAAAACTACCAGTGCAGAACAGGGAGATCTTGGAAACGTAGTGGAAGAACCTATAGGACTGCCAGCAGCACGAGTGGGGTTATTTCCTGTAGTCAATATTATGGCAGGTCACTGTTCTCCCATGTTGTGCCTTTCTGTTCCCCGTAGGCAGAACAATAATGCAATTTATGTGGGAACCACCTGCAAGGTGATACACTGCTAATTTCAGAGCTTACCTTAGCCATCTGGCTTGCAGTGTCACCTTTTGCACCCAGGTAGACCATGGCAAGAGTGGTTGCGATACTCCAAGGAGAAAAGAAAATGTTTTGGCCTTTGGAAGTTTCATTCAGCTTTTGGTAAAGGTCCAGAGTGAAGCTGTTGGTTGATGCTGAGAGAGACTCCATTGAGACAGCCTGAGAGAAATAAGTGTGAGAGAGAGGTGATGACTGCTGCTTCACTTCTTTTTAAAAATACAAAGCTGCTAGTGAGGCAAACAAAACCTGCTCCCTCTTATATACAGTGTGAGGGTGCCTCTCCAATGGGTAAAATACTGCACAGAGACCAAGTACGATCAGCTAGTGAGGCTCTTTTTAACACCTGTATTATTTCTTCCTTCCCTATCACTCCTCAGTGTCCTCAGCTTTTTTATTTATTCTTCGTCAGGTGAGCATTTTAGCTAGAAATGTTTTCACAGACCAAGGTTTTTTTCAAAAACCTGTTTGCTTAAGCTTCATTCTTTGATTCTGAGGGAGTGAAAGAGGATCATTTATCACTGTGCTGCTTTGAGATTTTTTTCTTTCTTTAAACTTCCTGTGCTATTGTTTTCTGCTGAAAAAGCATGGTGAATTCATGCAATTCACTACATGGTATCTTGAAGGTTACTAGAGATGTGTAGATTTTTATATGTTCTTGGTGTAGGTAAACCCACGCTTGTGAGCTGTAGCTGAATTTGTTAATTACTATTTTTAAAGTAAACTCTTGTATCTTATACACAACTCCAAATAGTTCCTGTTTTGAAAAACAACAGTTTTTCCCCGGTTTCTTGCTGTCTTATCAGAACCTGTAGATTTTCCAATTTTGTTCTGCTTCTTTTTCTCAGTATGTTTTTACAGGACAAAACCAAAGCAGACGAAAAATACTCAACCCCGGGATTAAACTGATTTTCTATCTGCAGAACAAACAAACCTGTGCTTCCTACTAGCATGTTTTAGATTAATCTAATACTGTTGACAAATATTAGGATAGATTCAGAAATTTACTAAAACAGGTGCTAAGGTCACTGTAAGATGGCATCAGGTGAAAGGTTAAGCATTAGATCAGCAAAAGCAACTCGGCATTTAAATCTGTCTTCACCCACAATTTACATGCTTAAATCAAAGACTACAGTCTTCAAAGCCAGGTGCCATGCAGTGTTAGAGATGCCCGGAGCCACTGGGATCCTCAAGGTTTGATTTTAAAGCTTCCCAGGGCTCCACAAGTGCTTTGAAGCATTCTCAGGAGTGTTTCAGAGGTGAATGCAGCCTAGCTCATACCTAAGAATTTTTAGGACCTTCAGATCAGGCATTCCTTACTGCTGTGCCTGGAGATGCTGATATTCCCAGAGCGCATCTAGGGAATGGGGCTGAGCTGAACATTTTGCCTGAAGAATTTCAGACCGACATCTCCATCTCCCACTCCCAGAGAGTACCTGAACCGAATCTGCATGGGGCAATCGAGCATTTTGTAGGCTTGAGAGAGAGAACATGCGTGTGTTTCTGTGAGGTTCACTGGTCTACTGGCCGCTTTGGTCATCTGGGAAAGGAAAAGTCTGGATGCCTGATTCAGTAGTTATTTGATATTAGTAAAGCAGAGGCTTGTACCAATACACCCCATGCTGAGCATCCAAAACACTGCGCTACAGATTCATGCTGTCTTGTGCATTCAGTTCCAGGATCAGGAGGAAGACATTCTCTCCTGCAGCCTGTTCTCAGTCTTTTTATCCTAAATCAGCTGGTATCCTGCTGATTTAGGTACCCTCCCAACAGGCAAGGAAACTTTCTGCCCTCCCAGGCTGTGTCGGTTTTGCCTAACCTGGGCTTGCAGTCTGACCCTGTGCTTTGGTACAGGGTTTTCCTAAGGGCTACACTTTGTACTACAAAATAAGCATGCCCTTTCCCTGTGTGACTTCTACACCATCATTTAACTGCTCAGTTCCAAAGAATTTAATGTGAATTTTTAAGACTTCCAAAGTAAAGCTAGTTATTTTGATATGAATATTTACACTACCTGAAATCCTGAAGGAGAGAGGAGTTAAGATCTGTCTTCAGTTAGGATCTGTGGCAATCTGTGAGGCAATGAATACTTTTGGAAATGTAGAAATGTTTGCACCTCCCTTTTCTTCTCCACATCCTCTTCTTGTATTAGTGTGCATGTTCCCTCATTTATTCCTCTTTCTCCTCTATCACCTGCTTTCAGAACTTAGAGAGAGAGAGACCTCCTCAATTCAAGGCCACTGTTAGTAGGTGTACGTCCTGAAACGCGAAGGCCAGTATGCCTTTCTCTCACAGGTGTCCCCCACAACCTTGGCGTTTGGTCTGGAAAAATATAGGAATTGCAGAAAAGAATTCAACCACCCTGTGTTGGCAAGGGACATGTTGAAATACTTTTACAGCTTCTTTTTCTTGTTATTCTACAAACTGGGCAAATGAATATAAACTCATCTCAAAGATATGGCTAAAAGGTAGTATCAAAATAGGCTGGTAGTCTCATTAATCCTGTGGTCAAATCTGAGACAGAGGGGAACGTTTAAATACCTGTGGCACTCAGGTCACATAAAGCCCTTATTTTGCAATATTTTACATTTTTGCTCTTCTTTTTCAGAAAGCAGATGACAGGGGAAGCTCAGAAGGTATTTACACAGTCACCTAAAACACGTGATGAAATAAGAGTGAATACTGCACTCATTTGAACTGATGGATGCTGTTTTAAGAGACTACTGCTCCTAGCAGTGGAGGTGAAGGTTCTTTAGGTACCTACAGGCCCTACACTGTACCGAGCTTATTATTCCTGTGTGATGGATTGAGGAAGATTGGATCATCCTCCAAAACCTGCAAAACTGCTTGGAAGCTCTGCTTGTAATGATTTTTTTTTTTTACTGAAGCTGTTTGTTGAATTAGAGTAGAAAGCAAAAACTGCAGGATATGTAAAATTGAATATCAGCAAAAGTGTAATACAAAACAGTTATGTGTATGCAAAGGTTTTACTTTAAATAGTATAATTAGCAATCCAGCTGGGTCCCATTATCTGTGTGACTTAGATTAAACTGCACTGATAAATTTCTTTTGTGGTCATTAATTTAGTTAGATAGGAATGGTCTCTGCCCACTAGTATGACACATGCAGAGTAAACCAGCTACCAGTGTGCAGTCAACCTATACCTATAGGTATAAGGTGTACAAGTCCGTATTTTGGACTATAATTACACTTTGGAATTTATATTCCATTTGAATCTGACTGGTATGTATGCCATACAGAGTTTCAAGACTCTATGTGCCTCTCTTTTTTCACACGTTTTGTTTTTAAGTGTGTGCAGTTTTTTTGCCTGAATTATCCATCTTCAGGAATGTATTAGACACTATTATCTTTAGTTATTTGCTTAAGAAATGTTTCTGCTATGTATCTGAAACTGCTGTTGTCTATTTCTTAGCTAAATGAACAGGTGAAGAAAAAGAAATAAACAGTTCTACTACAAGCTACAGAGATTGGCCAAAAAGACAGGAAAATGAAGAAAGGGTACCTCAAACTGTGTAGACACTCTCTGTGGTATATTCCAGATGCTGCAAGATCCTGTTTAGTAAGAGAGTGGAGTTTCAAAGGGGAGCAAATTTGCTAAAGAAGAGGTGCTCTTGGTTTTGCTGTGCCAGATGGAAATAGTGAGAGTAAACAGTGACTTGCTGCAACCAGAATGGTAGAAACAAGGTTCCATAGCACCACAGTGCCTGACCTGTTGACCTCAGGTAGATTGACCTCTGACAAATGGTCATAAAAAGTCTTTTGATAAAACCAGTCATATTCCTCTGGCATACTGGTAAAGTCGGATGGCCTTTTTTGAAGCTGTATTTCATCCTGGATGCAAAATTGTATCTTTCTGCTCCCTTGATTGTCGTACTCTCATACCCGTACTTTGCAAGTGGTCCACTCTGAGTAGGCCATTTGGGTATTCATTAAAGATCAGTTCTCTCTCAGTCACATCTAGTAAAAAGCAGCAAAATTTAAAATCAGTGCTAAACTAAGTCCAATTACAGATTTTTACTTTGCAGGAAATCCCATTCAGCTGTGTTCCCTAGGAAGAAAATGAGACCAAGTAGCACATCTGTTGCAATAGAACTCTAAAGGATTGGACTATAAATAACATTTTAAAAGGGATTTTCTTGTGCCTGTCACTAATGGCAAAATAAAACCTTAAAAACTACAGATGCATTTGCATTTCAGTTCTAAAACAGGGCTTTTTTTTTCTGTGTCCTTGTCTTGAACACTAACAATACACATGCACAGTAGTTTATTATTATTGTGCTGTGCCTGCCATTTCTGCTTGTGATGAGGTCAGTCTACCACAGAGGTGCCAGGGATTATTTTGTGATGCTGAGATTTGCACTGGGAGACAAAAGCCCCATCTTTCATTGTAGGATAAACTGAAAGCATTTTAATCTACTGTGTTTCGACAGGCATGGAATCATTAAGTGACAAGCAGTCTATGCTCACAATGTGTTTGTATTCAGGCTTATCTCAGAATTTTCCTGTAGATACTTCTTTCTTTAGTTTTCAAAGTCCTGGGCCCTTTCAAGAAGTTCATGGACCTGAAGTTACAAACTTTGATGATACAGAACAAACCAAGGGCTTCTTGAAAGCAGTAATTTGGAAATGCAGTCATGTTACACCTATTACTTGGCTGTCTTGGAGTACTTTAGAAAGGTGATTAAATAGCATTTTGCCCAGTATGGAAGAATAAAATTCAACTGTCTTTCAAAAGTATGAAGCCATGTGGCAGACAGCAGAGAAAGGACAGTGCTTGGGAGAGTCCTTGCTGAGAGGAGCATTGGAACATTGTGATCTGTTCATGGTGTAGGAGCTGCTCTGCCCCAGCTCTGTCTTGTCTTCCCTCCCCCTATCTAAGCCCATTGCTGGCCAGCCTGTCACCTCCAGGAGGCCCCAGGCCTTCTGTAATAACAACAGCAAGCATGGTTAGCACATTGCAGTGGAAATTCAAATTCTCTTCCTTGCTTCATCCAAGTGTGGCATCCAATCCAACTGGGGAAAATAATTATGAAACCATGGAAACTAACAGATTTGTGACTTTTCTTAACTTCCAGCACAGTCATATGCACCTTCCAGGTCTCAAAGGCAAGTGACAAGTGACTGCAAGGGATGGAGACCACATCTGTTGAGCTCATTTGTCATCTTGGTAGGTTTGCCGCTTGCTGTGGGCACACATTTGGGATGTTGTAGAGAGGTTACTGAGGCTCATCTCTCTCTTCCCCTACTACTCTTCTATGTGGGCACCAATGATACTGCAAATAGTGACCTGGAGAGTATGAAACATCACTACAGAGCTCTGAGGGAAGTGGTCAAGGGCATGGGGGCCCAGGTGATGCTCTCCTCAATCCTGCTGGTGAGGTGGATGGGCCTGAGGAGAACTTGACAGATCTTGTGGCTTAACAGTTCATTGAACTGCTGTTGTCGGCAGCAGGAATTCAGTTTCTATGGCCATGGGACCTCTCTGAGGGTCACCTGCTGCTTGGAAGAGAAGGGTTCCACTTGACTGAACAGGGAAAAGTATCTTTGTCAACAGGCTGGACAACCTGCTAAGCAGACCTTTGAGCTAGAAATGGATGAGGAAGTGAGTGACAAAAAAAGAAATTGTGAATGCAGTAGACACAGTAAGGGCCTGGAGTGATGGGAACAGGAGGAACATGGCAATCAATGAAACAGCTAAAGTGGAATCACTTCAAGCATAGCCACGTAAAGAATGAAGTGCCTGCAGAAGACCCTTAAGGGAAAACTTCTCAACCCTATACAGGGAATCATCATGCTTGCGTGCCTCTCTGATATGCCACTACACTAATGCAGGCAACATGGGTCACAAAGAGGAGCAGTCTGTGTGTGGTTATAGGGCTATTACCTCATTGGTATTGTGGAGATATGGTGGGATAGGTCACACAACTGGAGTGCTGCAGTGGAGGGATACAGGCATTTCAGGAGGGATACAGGCTTTTCAGGAAGGACAGGCTGGGAAGGCAGGGATAGCGAGTTGCCCTTTGTGTGAGAGAGCAGCTGGACTGCATGGGGCTCTGCCTTGGGACAGATCTGGAGCCAGTTGAGAGCTTATGGATCAAGATTAGAGGGGAGGCCAACACAGGTACTGTTGTAGTAGGTGTCTGCTGTAGACTTCCTGATTAGGAAATAGATGAGGCCTTCTTCAGACAACTGAAAGAAGCCTGGGCCTTACGGGCGACCACCCTGATATCCGCTGGAAGAACAATACGTTAAGGCTCAAGCAATCTAGGGGATCTCTAGAGTACATTGATGACAACTTCAAGTCACTAGAGATTGAGGAGCCAACAAGGAATGATGCTCTGCTGGTCTTGATACTGAGAAACAAGGAAGAACTCATCAGAGATGTGAAAGTCAAAAGTGATCATGAGAAAGTCGGTGACCATGAGATGATGGAGCTTGGGATCCTAAGAGGAAGGAGCAGGGCAAAAAGCAGGACTACAGCCCTGAATTTCAGGAGATCTTTAGAAATCTACCTGAAAGAATCCCCTGGGAAATGGCCCTACAGAGAAGAGGAGTTCAGGAGAGCTGGTTAATATTCAAGGGTCACCTCCTCCAAGCTCAAGAATGGTCCATTCTGACAAGTGGGAAATCCAGCAAATGTGGCAGGGGGACTTCCAATTCTTGATTTTTTTTTTCTTTAAATTAAGGTTTTATACCTCCTAATGCAAGTGTTTCTCCTCTTGAAGCCTTGCTATGCTGACTGTTCCATCCTGACAACAGCTTATCAGTTTGTGTTTTTACTTTTCTTGTTTTGCATGGCCCTCACTTTTGTGCTTTCTCACACCTAAACAAGAAGTTTCTTAGTAAAGCTGAGTCAGTAGCACACAGCTGAGGCTGCACCAAGGTAGGTCCTGGGTGACAGGCAGCTGAACCCTGAGCTGAGGGTGGCAAGCAAGAGAGGGCACTGATTTTAGAAGCAACACTTTGTGCAGGGAAGAAGATGCAGGTATACTTTGTTGGGTGGAGATGTATTTCCAAACAGAATACCTTTTGTGGAGGTGGAATGAGTTGTAATTATAAGTGGAAGTTTGTTGAGAGTAAATGTTTTCACTAAATGTTTTTCCTGAATTAAAATCTTGTTGCCTTAGATAATGTTCTCTGACGTGTGGTGTTAGAGTACCACAATGGCTACAAAACTTTATGCTACTCCCTGTGGCCACAGGAAAGCTCAACTGCTTCCGTCCCAAGCACACGGAGGGAATTGTTGTTGCCAGTGCAGCAGTGCTCGTTCACTATTGTACATGGGCAAAAGGGATTTATGGAAGCTGCTTTTCTGGGCTATAAGCTCTAGTCAGACTTTTTATTTCTCATGTGTTATGGCAGGAAAACAAGCCTCCTGAGTAGGTCTGAGGAAGGGGGTGGGGGGCTGCAGGCAATAGTGCAATAAGCTGTGGTCAAAAATGGGAATGCTTAAAAAGAGAAGTTCAAATACTTTGACTTATTGAGAGAAAAAATGCTTATCACAGAGTTTAATTTTATTTGGTATGTTTAGTAAATGCCTAGGATAACATGCTGAATAACAGCATTTTCCAGGCTGTTTGAAGCCTAGCGGAAATAAGACACTAAGTGTGTCAGCTCTGCCAATGGGGATGATGTGGTGGTTGGTGTGGGATGGCAAGAATGGAAATGTGCTCCATCCATGCACCTTACATGATGCTCTAAGAGATCCAGGTAAGTCAGTATCCTGGATAGCACAAACACACAACTCCAAGTTCATTTATTGGATTAAATGCAGATCATGGTAAAGCTATGAAGTAAATCATCAGTCAAAATCTCACTGCTGTTTCTGTCAATGCCGTGACTATCTTTGCTGAGATGCACTCATAAGATACATAATTCAACATAAAACATTACATAAATCATACATTGATCAATGATACAGGTAGCAAGGAAACTATGCAGATATTAGCCAGGAAGCAGGTATAATTACGTTCAATTAAAAAGAGGAAGCAGATTTGAATTCTGGAGGGTTTAGATTGCGTAACACTAAGAGGTAGCAAGAAGCATGATGCCCATAGTTTTCTTAGCAGTTTTGCTGGTTGGAACTCTCAGCGGCCTTAACCTACAAAGTTTAGAGAAATTAGGAAAAAATGCAAGGTAATTAAAAGTCAGCAATTAGATGTTAAGGGTTGGAACATTTTTCCTCCCTGCCTCATTTTTTCATCAAGCTGCAAGGGCAGGAGAGAGTTAATGTAATGTGTCTGTATGCACACAGTGAGGCAGGGGAAGGTGAGGGGCATTTTGAGATTATTTTGTGTTTGTATTGACTTTGTTAATTTCCAGTAGTCTTTAAATTTGAAATGAGCATAAGGAAACTGCATTGTAATGCAAATGCAGGTTTCCCAGTGAGCATACAGATTTTTACAAGTTCTTTTTTGTTGTTGTCAGGGATTTTTTTCCCTCTCTGGAAGATCAAAGAGAATTAACTGCAAGTTAATTGAAGTCAGCCCTTGACATAAGGCTAGGTGATGGCTTGTGTGCAGAAAGCTTTTATGGCTTCACCTTGCTCTTGGACAGCCAAGCCAGAAGAGCAGGTTTGAAGCAAAGGAGCAAAATTCTGCACTTTGTTTGCTGTGGAGGGCTGTCTCATTAGGACAATGGAAAGGAGCAGTAGAGGGGTGGTCTTTGAGGCACAGGGTGGTTTCTGGGTGCTGCCTTACTTGGGGGTGGGGGGGAAGAAAAAGAAAATACACTTTCAGTATGTGTGGCTACATGACTTAAGGTTAAGGTTTTAACACTGCAGTTCACATTTTTCCATTGACCAGTGAACCTTGGGTGCTGTCTGAGAGCAAGTAATAACTCATTCTAGGGGTGAGCAGAATCTGCCAAAAAAGAGGATGCTCTTGGTTTTGTTGTGTCTGATGAAGAAGTGGAAGGGGTGGTCAACCTTAAATTTCAGAACATGGCTAACATTTGAACTTGATAGTTCTACAATTACAGCAGTAGCAGCAGCTGCCTCGGTGCCTTTCTCATCAACTGCAACAAAAGACTTGTGAAAAACTTTGGAAATCATCACATCACCCTTCTGAGCCATCCCACTGAAATCAGCATTGCTGCTGAAGGCACTGTGCATTCCCATGCTGTTCAGATTATCACTGAGATCATATCTCTCCTCCATTGTGAACTTAGGGAGGTACAGATCCACAGGCATTTCAGTCATCTTCTTGGAATCAGTCCATTCGGACAGCTTCTCATACGTCAGTTCTCTTTCCAGCTAACGTTTAAGGAAGAGAAGGAATTTTATGTTTGCAAGGAAAAAAAATTAACTATGAATTAATCATTTTTATGGCAACTTAATGAATTAAACAGTTTATAAATGGTGAATTTAACATTTAGCTAAAAGGATAAATGGGTTTTACTGATGATCAGAGGCAAGCTGCCATCCCCTGGCAGAGTTCTGTCTTTTAATTCACTCTTGATGTGAAAGAAATAGCTGGGAGATTCCCAGCTGTGTGTCAGGTGGTTTGGTCCGATTCCATAGAAACAGGTGTTAATATTGCACATATTTCCTTGGCAATTTTAAACAAACTGCTTCCAGGAAGATCTTTCAATGCCACTCTGTGTCCTGGGCACTATGTCACCAGGGTTCAGCTCAGATCAAATGGAGGAGAGCAATGAATAATATTCTTGACATGATAGAGACCAAGAATGTAACAGTCTCACAACTGTAGTACCTACAGTGGCAGATCTTATTATTGTAGCAAAAGCAATCTCACTAAATTCCTCAGTTTTGAGACAGCAAATGAATGTGTGTGGGACAAAGAGAACAAGATGGTGAATAAACTTCCAGGCCATGGAGAAGAGGTGTCTGCTCCATTCACCTTATCTCAGGAGGAGGCTGTGACTACTTGTAAGGTCCTGAGCCTCCTGAATGTGCAGTGAAGGGAGATGTAACCCTTACAGGTCATGTAGGATTGGATGGCAGGCATGGAGCTGTGGAAGAGCTAAGTATCTGATTATGCACAGTGTTGAGTGTCTTCAGTTCTTATCAGACTAAGGGCACTCATTCTGAGGAATTTCCTTGGGATGTCAAGAACAGGATTAGATAGGTATTAAAATAAATTAATTCAGCTGGTGGAGGAGATTAAACAGCATGTCCTCAGGTGGAGATATGGTCACCAGCCTGTCCTTTTTTTTTCTTTTAGTGACTGGGTGGTGAAACAAAATGGATGGATTTTTACCTGTTCGAGACCTGTAGTGCTGTCTTTGATGTCATCAGGAAGGAGAATGAACATACTGAGTTCTTGTTTCACATACGGCAACTCAATAATTTTGAAATTCATTGTTTCCATAATGAAAACTGGAAATGTATTTCTCATGTACATCATCTTCACAGGCTTGGTCTTGTTCTGTAAAGAATTTATTTGTAAGTTAGAAATCATTCCTTGAAGGGAAGGATGATGATGACTCAGTGCCGTGGAGGGAGAGGAAACTTTTGTAAACAGCTTTTGTAACAGTGATTTTGCTTATCTTGATGTTTGTCCCAGAGCATTTTGTTGCAGGCTTAACTGTTTTCCTCTTCTCCCCAGAACATGCACAGCAGCCCACAGAGGAGGGAGGAAGAGAGTTAGAAATGTCTGCAAGGATTAGGGAGGTGGATGAAGTATGAGATACGGCCTTACAACACTATGGCAGAGAAAAAGCTACGGTTTAAGAGAATGAGTGTTGTGTAGCTTTTCTGTGGTCTCCTCCCCCTGGCAACAAAAAGCGGCAAGCTGATTGCTCTTTATGTCACAACCCTTAACAGAAGATAACATCAATGTCTGAGCAGAGGGGCTCATGATGAGTGAAGTTCCTGGCAAGCAGTTACCTTTGCAAGAGTATGTAACCTCCCTTAATATCTATGTCCCTTCATTCAGGGAAGCAGCCGATATATAAGTGCTAATCAGAAGACAGAAGCTGTAGGTGGTGCAAATTGCACAGAGCTCTTGTCTTTTGATGTGAATTTATTGACGTTAATGTTTCTGCTAGTCAGGGTACCCTGTTGCAGCTGCATTTGAGCAGGTATGTTTGCACCTGCAATGCTGCACAGCACAGAGGCCCGGGTACTGTACTTACCCACAACATGGCATGTAGTTCCTGTCCATGAAGCTTGGGCTTTCAAAAACATGCTCTTACAATCTAGCCCTTTTGGCACTATTTTACAAAAAAGTGACTCTAGTGCTTTTGGAAATGGTGGCTGTTGTCGGGAGCTCATTAACATTCACCTGAGCAGCATCTTAATATTGCAGTGAGCTGAGCACTGACAATTTTGCTGTAACCAGGTTTTCACAGAGGGTCTAGTTACCACAGGGATACCTAAAAGACTTACAAAATGGAAAGATTTCAGCAGTAGCTGTTGTCACCAGGCTATTTACAGTAAGAGGAGACCAGAGGAGCTTACCTTGCTCAGCCGGAAGGGTTGCAGACTCGTATCTCCTGCCCGAAATTTCACTTCCCATTCTGCCTTGAAGTAAATGGCATTTACCAGGATCAGTTTGGTGGAGTTTGTCACATCTCGTAAACCCAGTAAATTCTTGATTTTACCTTTTGAAATCAGAAAAGTCAGGTTTAATTCCAGTGTAGCACAGTGAGGACACGTTTTGACCTTTTTTTCCTCTCAGTTCAACTCCTCAGTGAAGAAGTCCATGCCTCAGTGCCTTACTCCCTAAAATACTCCCCTGACATAAATCGGTTAGTTTGTCTACCGTTTCCAAAGCTGTTTGCTGCCCAGTTCTCCTGGCTAGCCCACAGGGATTGACTCCTTCCCCCCAGAATGTCATCACTTCATGTCAAGCAGCTACAAGCAGAAAGCTATATAATGCCTCGCCAGCTGGTTATGCCAGGTAAAAGAAAGCCAGCACTGCTGGGCAGTGCAGGATGGTACAACTAGGTAGGTATCCCCACATGCCTTGGAGCACTCTGGTAGGCAGAGATGTTTCTCCCCTCTGTCTGCTCTGTCTGCAGCGCATGGGTGCAGTGCTAGGACAGCAGCAGTTGTCCTAGAGGACCAGCAGATGCAGAGCACAGCAGAGTCAATGGGAGTCTCGCCAAGGAGCTCACTGAAGTCTGGATCATGTATTTGAAGTGTGCTCCTCTTACTCTGTCCTCCCACTGCATCTCTGCTCACCACCCCCAACAGAAGACTGCTGCAGTAGCACATGCGGATTCAAAGGCACCTGCCCAAAGGAATGGACAGGCTGACTTAATAGGAGAGGAAAGATGTTGGAGCTTACCTTCAGTTTGTTTTTCAACCCAAGTGTTGACTTCCTTTCTGGATGGTTCAGGTGCTGTCCTAAAGTTAACCTTCTGTGGCTCTGCTTTGTAATAGTTCTTACTGAGCTGTATGTATGTCTGAAAAATAGGAAAAAGAAAAAAAAAAAAAGTTTTAGAGTATACTGGATTTTTCAGTCCCAAAGGGAAGTTGTTAGCTCTTGGACTTCTTGATAGCTCCTTGGGCCTAAAGGACTGCAGGATCTTGCTTGTTACACTCTGTTGGGCTGTGAGTCAATAGTTAAGAACTGACTAAGGGACAGAAAATTCCCTTCTTTTGTTCCCACTTTTATTTGGAGAAATGAGGGAGTCTGTGCACATTCCATTGCTGTGCTTGTTTTAATGTCTCATTTACAAATGTATATGCATCCTTAAATACTGTGAGCATAGAATCACAGAATGGTTTGGGTTGGAAGGTCCCTTAAAGATCATCCAGTCCAACTCCCTGCCATGGGCAGGGACACCTCCCACCAGACCGGGCTGCTCAAAGCCCTGTCCAACCTGGCCTTGAACACTTCCAGGGAGGAGGCATCCACAGCTTCCCTGGGCAACCTGTGCCAGTGTCTCACCACCCTCACAGTAAAGAATTTCTTCCTAATATCTAGTCTAAATCCACTCTCTTCCAGTTTAAAGCCGTTCCCCCTTGTCCTATCACTATTTGCCCTTGTAAAAACTCCCTCCGCAGCTTTCCTGTAGGACCCCTTCAGGAACTGGAAGACTGCTATAACGTCTCCCCAGAGTCTTCTCCAGGCTGAACAACCCCAACTCTCTCAGCCAGTCCTCATAGGAGAGGTGCTCCAGTCCTCTGATCATCTTTGTGGCCCTCCTCTGGACCCACTCCAAAAGCTCGATGTCCTTCTTATATTTGAGGCCCCAGAACTGGATGCAGTACTCCAAGTAGGATCTCACCAGAGCAGAGTAGAGAGGCAGAATCACCTCCCTCGCCCTGCTGCCCACACTTGTTTTGATGCAGCCCAGAATGCGGTTGACCTCCTGGACTGCAAGCGCACAAGACCAACTGGTATTTCCAGTTAAGTTTACCACTGGAATCCAGGGTTCTTTATTTGCAGTATTCAGGGTCAGCTTCAAACCTGTTCTTTTAATGGCAATTAATTAAAATGAGAAATATTTTAGTAACTTTCCTTATAATCTCAAATCCTTTGAGATTTAACTTACAGGCAATAATGGGAAGGTTTTTTCCACATAGATGCGATTGGCACTTTTCAGTGAGTAGGTGCTTCTGGGTTTGTTGATGGCAGTCATGAGTTCTTTGAAGCCAGAATGGATATCTTCAGCTTGCTTGTGCTCAGGATCCTTGGAAAAAGAAACCATATATTCAGCAAATGTATTTTTGCGTTAAGTTTTCAAAACATGCTAAGTGATGCATGTGGGAGAAGGATTTGGGCTCCTCTCTCTTTATTTTTCTAAGTTTACCATCACTGCAATTTGTAGGGCTCAGTTTATGACTCAATTAACTGTTTTGCCTTATAGCAAACCTTCCAGACTACCCCAGTGACTTGTCCTTCCATGTTTCTGAGAGTCTGAGTGAGTGAAAGGAACTGAACTTGAACCTGTTGTGAAGTATATTGGGTTTTGTACTTTAAAGAGGGGTGCAGACAAGAAATACTGCCCTTTAAAGCTGTATCTGGATATTTTTATTCTGGAGATTCTTTATCTTGGGATTTCAGTTCTCATAGATACCATTTTTCTTCTCTTTGGTCTCCCTCGAGAAGGTCTGGCCACAGAAGAAGAACCTTCAGCTCCTGCTGCTTGAGTGAAATGAAGGACCTGCAACCAGAGTTTCCAAAGGTAAGAAATAGACATGAAAGAACTGGTGTGACTTAAAGATCTCAAATGGCATCACAGCTCCCTTTGAGCCCTTGAGTCAGCAGTGTGGCCATGCAGCATTAAAGCATGCTAAATTTTGCAGCCAGTACAGGAGCTAGGTATTGTATGGGATGTAGGCTTCATAGAGCAACCTACCTCTGCCATCTCTGTTGCTGTATTGCCTTTTGCACCCAGGTACGTCAGAGCCAGAGCAGATGATATACTCCAAGGGGAAAAGAAAATATTTTTGCCCTTGTTAGACTCATTCAGCTTGTTGAAAAGATCAACTGTAAACTTGCCAACAGATGTTGAGACCACTTCCATTCCTACAACCTGGAAAGAAGCAACAGACAGAATTTGAACCTGTTAGGAGCCACAATTGCTTTTAGGCTTTTTGTTATCCAGATAATATTTTCCTATAATCATACTTATGTCCTCTTTTATACAGCTGTAGTTTTCTTTGTGTTTATTTCTGCCTTTGGTTTTCAAAAATGTGCAGATTTGGAAGCTGCATTTTTTTTCCTTTTTTTCTTTAACTGATGATTTATCAAAGTAAAGTTCACAGAAGAATTTAAATGCAGTTTTAGTACATAGATTCATAGCACATCTGAGTTTCCACTACTTCCTTTTGGATCCGTACAGGATTGACAGCTGCTACTGAGAAGGAATTTAGGCTTAATTCTAGGCTCATGTGCTTTTCCTGGCCAACCACCCATTCTGAGTAGTAACATGAATGGTAAAGCTTTTATTTGGGTTTAGATTAGTTTTATTCATTATGTGTATCTACCACCCTTTCTGTATGTTCCAGCAATCTTATTCTCCCTAGAAACAGGCAGCTTCCTTGAGGTTATGAGTATTCCAGACTTTAGGTTGTCTGCCCAATCATATATGCCTCATTTTTTTCCAGTCAAGAGACCAGAAATACTGTTGTTGCTATTATTATTATTAAGATTTATATCTATAGAATGGAGCTACAGAAACTGTGGGGCAATCTCTGAACTCTGTAGGTATTTATCAAGTGTTTGATTGCCAAACTACTATAGTTCTTCTGTCAATCAGTCTGTTGTCAGTACTAAATCTGTACCATAGAGTGATTATTTTTTCCTTAAAGAACACAACCAAGAGGGCATCAGGATGGAAATGTCTCTGTTTTTTACTAATGAATACTCCTCTGAGACCCTGGTCTGATATTGTGCAGTTCTGTGCCTTTGCAGAATGAAATTGGTCTTTTCTTCACCTGAAGTATGTATGTCTTTTTCCAAACTGAAGGTTTTAATTAATAAGACAGTTACT
Organism: Mesitornis unicolor; assembly: GCF_000695765.1. NCBI lineage: Eukaryota > Metazoa > Chordata > Aves > Mesitornithiformes > Mesitornithidae > Mesitornis > Mesitornis unicolor. Next base: position 37,656 of record NW_010187429.1, on the reverse strand, counting down.
GCCCTAAGAAAACTTTCATTCTTATGAACAGTCCTCCCCCAATTAGCAGTTTTCCTTAGCCTCACAGGTTTGTTTTCTCTAAAAGTTGACATCTAGAAAAACATGAGGCGAGAATAACGCACTGTAACACTGGTATATTGTATTTTACTTATATAGTCATGCAAGCCACAGATCACTTTTTTAAAACATTAAAAAAGTTACTTAAATTGGTTTAAATATTTACCTCTGATCCCGTGAGAGAGATGTCTTTAGTCTTGTCCTTGGTCAGATTCTGCTTATGTGTGTTAAGCAATGAATACTAGAAATATAGTACTGCTTGCACCTCCCTTTCCTTCTCCCCTACATGCAGGTTGTTTCCGCCTACCCAATGCTCCTTTCTACCAAATCCCCAAAAGATCTTACATAATTTTGTTCTCCTTGTTGACCTTGTCACTTTTCAGTTTTAGATTTCAAAAGGATAACGGAATTAAAATCTCAGTTCTGTTGTTACACCACAATAGTCTACTGAGAGGATAGCAGAACAGTTCACCCATTCCAATGGTCTCCTGGTGGCGTGGAGACAACTGGTCTGTTGGTTAAACTAAATTACTAGTAAAAAGCTTACACAAATAGAATGCCTGGTTTTAGTTTCTGGATATAAGCAAATATTGTAGGTCTGATTCTCCTATCCAGCTTTGTGCAGCTGTGACTCCTGGGTTTCAAATACAGTACGTCAGCGTAAAATGCCAACCTTAGTGATTGGGCACTGGCAGTCCAGCTTCAGATGGAAGATCATTAGAAGCATAGACAGAAGCAAAGCCATGGAGGACCATTCAGGGTAAGGTAAGGACTCCCCGCTGGTTGTGTTTGTGAAGAAATCTCATTGCAACAATGGCTGGAAATAATTTGAAAGAAACACTGCAAAACGCTGAGTTAGTGCACAGTACTTGCATGTAGTGAAGGTGGGCAAAGACTGAAACAACCCCAGTGGGAGGAAGGATGGAGTGAAAAAGTACAACAGGGACAAACATGGCACAGTAGTTGTCACTCTGCAGTTCCAGGAGAGAGCCGGACTGCTGTTGAGTGGTGGAAGAAGAAGGTGGTGGCAACAACTGTAAGACCCTGGGGAACAGGGGAAGGGAAGGAAACTACTGTGTGCTAAGCATTTTGCTGCAAGCCTGATTACAGGAACTGAGTGGGTCAAGTCTTCTAAAAAGTGGCAGAAATCAATGTTGTGCAAGGCAATGAAGAAATGCAAAAAATTAAACAAGTGTTGGGTTTATTACAATGAGTAAGTCCTCAAGAAATCAGGATAGGAGAAAGGTCAGCTGAATGGATAGGTGGTGGGAAAGCCCAAGCTAGGAGACTCTAAGTCCCAGAGAAGTATGCTGAGAGTGAGCAACCTAGCTTCCTTTGCTAGTGAGGATGGAAGGATGCCATGGAGGATGAGAAAGGGAGATGACAAGGCAGAATGGATGTTGACAAGAGAGAGAAAATCACATCTCAATTGAAAGGGACATCCAGAGGTCAACTTCTTGCTTGGACCAGGGCCATCAGTAGATAAGGTGACCCACAGCCCTTCCAAGGATGGAGATTCCCCAGCCTTTCTGGGTAACCTTCTCCAGTGCTGTGCTGCTCACCCTGGGAAAAGGTTGTTCCCCAATGTGTAGCTGACCCTTCAAGTGCTGTGTCTGTTGCCACTTGTAATGATCTGGCACTGCCAAGAGGACATTGATTCTGTCATCTTTGCAATTGTGCTTCAAATAGTTGGAGGGAGAAAAGATGACTCACATTTCCATTGACTTTGAGTGAGTTTGCGTGCATATTGTCATGGTTTTGTTCCTCCTTGGCCTCCCAGGAGTGGATTTCTTGTCTTTATTCCTGAGGCACATCAGAAAGTGCTTTAGAGGCTTGGCCATGGGGACATGAAACCTGTGCATTAGGTGAAACAGGACATGGCAGAATTACACCTGAATGCAGAGGGATCCTGTGTCATGTTTCACAGCTGATAAAGGGAGAAGGCAGTGCTGTTGAGGTTGTATAGCGACAGAAAAAAACACTTGCTTCACAACACTTTATCCCTATGCTCCTTCCCATTTGGGAAGCAGAGCCAGAGGGACCCTGGAAGCAGCTGGCCACGTGGAAGAAAACATAAAAGACTTGGAGACAGTCAGCACTCCCCTCTCTGTTAGGAAAAGGGACTCCTGCTGTCCAAAGAAGAGATGTTTCTAGTAAGATGCTGTTGGTGTGTGCAAGCCCTGTAAGAGACCGAGTCCTTTGCTCTCTGTTGTGTATTCAGAGAGCTAGGATCATCCTCTGCAAACATGCATGGCTAATTAGGACACTCCCCTTAGGAGAAAGAGCTGTGACAGAAGTGAATGTGTACTGGGAGATTTGCATGTAGTCTTCCAGAAAGCACTTAGGGAGTTAGTACTACAAGCTTGTTTTTCCAATTTGATCTTGCCTCAAACCAGTGAAATAAGGGGCAAAGCAAAGTGAGAGTAAAGCACTGCAGTGCTGGACTGGCAGCAGTATTGTATACATGAAAAGTTACAAAGGAGAAGGTTTCAAGGCACGTGTGTTTTATTTTCCTCCAATTCCATAGTGTCATTCAATATTTCCTGATTGCTGTGTGACAGAGATTAGAAAGTACATGTGTTAGCCCCTTTGCATGCAAGAAAGAAGCATTGTTATCAGGAACACAGAGGGTTTTGCAGCCTTACTTCATTACCAGCTGTGCCAGGCTGCAAAGGTGGTATAAAACTGTCAAGAATATGGGTGAGGTAGTCGTCCTGGGATGACCAGCATAGTGAGCTCAAACCAAGGGAGATGCAGCAGTGTTCTGCAGGGTTTCTTCTTGTTTCTTTTCTTCTTATGTACCAAAGCAAGTGTGCTGGGAATTACTGTTTTAGATCAACTTAGTCTGTTCTGCATTGTGGCCGTTCTGGTTCAGAAAGTGCTGAAAAGACACGTCACTGTTGTTCTGTGCACAGTTTGGTGCTAATAGTGGTGTGCTACTGTTGTCAGGTTCTTTGGCCAGGAAAATGAGCCAGGGGCTTGAATTCTAGATGTTTTTAGTATGTGCTCTTTTCTAACATTGAAAGATTGTCAATAGTACAGTAAAATTAGGAAGTGCACAGACTACTGAGGTGCTCTTCATGGTGTGTATTTGGTGTGATGTGTATCTTGTTGCAAAAGCCTGTTTAGTAGTAGTAGAGATTCTAGGGTGAAGAGAACCTTCCCAAGAAGAGGATACTCTTAGTCTTGTTATGTCTGATAAAGAAGAGGAAAGGGTGATCTGCCACAAAAATAATAGCAGCACCAAGGCTTCGCGATGCCAGTGATGCTGAACTAGCAGCTGCTGCCTCTGTGCCTTCTTCATTGACTTCCAGGTAACACTTGTGGAAAACTTGTGACAGAAACAGATCACCGTTTTCTGACATTCCTGTGAAATCAGCTTGACTTTCAGTGAAGGCATCTTGTATCCCCATCCTGCTCAAAGTAGATTTGAGGTTGTATTTCTCTTCTAACGTGAACCTGGGCAGATAAACCTCCGTTTTAATTTTCTCCATTAATTCTGGGCTCATCCATGCAGACAAGTTTTCAAAAGACAGTTCTCGTTCTAGCTGCAGTTAGTAAAAAGAGAATAAGAAAATTACAGAGTGTTCAAAAACCTGTGCACTAAGGGCTATTTCTTCTCTTTTCTAAATGGAGAACTTTTCAAACTGTTTTAAGAGTACAAAAAAACAGGACCAATTCTGTGATACTTTTTACTAAAGGAACATGTTGCTCTGTAGTCAGTGCAGTATTGAATTGTTTTCAGTAATTGTCCAAGAATGTAGCAGGCTTAAATAGCTGTAGGACAAAAACATCAGTGTCAAGGAACAGTAGTCTGATTGATTTGCTTTCACATTTCTGTCTTCCCAGCATTTTAGAATTTACTGAAAAGAGCTTTTTTTCTGCAGAACACCCAGTATCATAAATGAGAATTTAATGAGTTTGTTACCCAAAGGCAGGATCCATCTCTTTACAGAAGGTGGCAGTGTCATATATATATATATACATATATATACATATATATACGTATATATATGTATATATACGTATATATATGTATATATATACCTATAAAAGATCTGGACTTCCTGGAAAGTAATGGAGGCTGTTCAATTTGTGGTGTTTTGTTTTTGGGGTTTTTTTTGGTCTGAAATCGTATCTGTCTGAATCAGTACAGACAGTGAATCTCAACAGATCTGTCTTTCTGTCCTCAATTTTTTTAGCTGGAGGAAGAGACAGTCTTGTAGGGTTTGGGTTACCTATTTCCAGGACTGATCAATACCAGGAGCCACAGAAATGGCAGCTGCCAAGAGTAAAAAATCTGGTCTGAGCTCCAAGGAGTTCAAGTTCGCAGTGCTGGACCAAGTTTGGGGTTTGCTTTTCCTTGAGCCTGATCAGAACCCTCCTTCCTAGAAACATGACTGCAACCTGGTCTTTTACCTCACACATGCATAAAATAAGTAAATAATTACACTCTTGTTTTTTTCATGATTTATGTTCTCAGTTGCTTTACCTTTTGTAGGCCACTGACATCACTTGGTAGCAGGATAAACATGCTGAGGTCATTGTTGACATATGGAAGCTCAAGAACATCAGTCTGGACTGATTCCACGTAGGTCCAGTTAAATTTATCACTCACATGCATCATTGGCACTGGTTTAGTTGTATGCTGCAACAAATCAGAATAGATGTTTGCCATTTGCACTCTGACTGGACAGTAAAGGACTGCATTAAAGTAGTACAGTGGAAGTTTACTATATTTACTGTACAAGCTGCCCAGTGTGTCTGAGACATCCTTATGGCTCCAAGTGGTAGGACACAGGATCTACAGAGGAACTCTGGTCTTCTAGAAAGGCACTTGAAGGCTAGGCAGGCTATCTAAGCTGTCTCAGATGACATCTATTATAGGAAGCCGTATTCTACTCTGATTTGTCATGTGCTTAAAAATGAAAATGCAAGGAGCTAACCCACATGGCTTTGGTTCAGCTCTTTGTTTTCCCTGTCTTCAGAGAATGGAAGCTTGTTTCAAGTAGGCTTCTGAAAAATTTACTTGTGGCTCAGGTGCTAGTATGTGTGTGCAGTCTTTGTACAGAAGACTTCTTTCACTCTTCTTTGTGGTGAAGAAAATATACTGTATGCATTGGATGACATAACTTTCGTGCCAGATTTCATATGGATTTAAAGACTGACAGGAATTTATCTCCCTCATCTTTTTCACTGCTTTTTCTGCCTGCAGTCTAGGATATAGGTCAGTATATTCCCGTACCGTGTTTATTCTGAAAGGCCTTTGCCTGGTAGCTTCAGTTTTGAACTTTGTTGCCCAGTTTCCTTTGAAGTAGAGCGCATTTATCAGCACTAGTCTGGTGAGCGAATCAGTGGATCCAGGAGGCAGCAAGTTTTGGATTTTACCTAGAGAAAACAGAAGGATATTTACACATTGGTGCAGTTTTATGTTGTGGAGTAAGTGTTGGCACAATTTCTGCAGATAAAAACCAGGGAAATTGTAAGTGCTGACATAGCATGCTTCTAGCTTGAGATTATTTGCACGTATGTGATTACTGGGGTACTCTTTGTTTACAAAGAAGAGTAAGCCACATTCCTCACATGTTCAGATGGAGGACACTGATTTTACGAAAGGGTTGTCAATGGATGACTGCTTTAGGAAAACTGCTCTGATTTACCTTTCTGACGTGAATTATTTACCTGCCTTGGCCCTCTTGGGTACAGAGACTTTGTTCAATGCTGAAATTGCTTCTTTTTGAATTGGGAGAGGAGAGGCAGGAGCTTACCTTCAGTCTGATGTTCAACCTTTGAATTGATCTCTCTTCTGATTTCATCTGCTGCTCCCACAAAGTCAACTGGTTGGGGCTCTGCATTGTAGTATTTCTTGGCTAACTGTAAGTATTCCTGCAGTGCAAGAGAGACAGCTGTCTTATGTTTGTGGCCTGCCATATGAATGCTAATATATAAATGCTAATAAATACAGCCAAATAGAGAGAAAACGTGATAAAAATTACATAGACTACAAGCACAGCATTTTGTCAAAGGAACAAAGTATTTTTAGTTGAAATACTCAATTTAAATGTTTACACCTAGCCACATCTGCAAATTGCTCTGCAATTAGATACATATCCTCTAAAACTAAAATTTCAGGTTCTAAAGTCTCAGGAAGAGTCTCACAGAAAATATTTATTTTCAAGATAACAACATGATTTGCAGATGTAATGAAAATATTTAAAAGCATATAGTTTATGGTATGTTGTCATAGATAGATCATAAAGGTTAAATGGCACTAAATAATCCAAATAAATGACTACCTACCTTACTGAAAGGCAATGTTTTTTCTCCATATAACTGGTTGACACTTTTCAGCAGGTAATTTTTCGTGGGTTTGTTGATTTCAAAGTTGAGTGCTTTAAACCCAGGATGAACATTATCTGTTTTACCTATTTCTGTCTTGGAGAAAAGGAAAAAAAAGTTACTCATCTGCTGTGTAAAATAGTTCAGAATTTCTAATGTCTTCCTTCATGCATCTCCATGGAAAGTATTTCTGTTGAGGTGATCTGTTACTTGTATTGTAAAATAAGAAGTGTTCTAAACCAGACAGCTACTAAAAGAATCATTTGAAAGTATTAAAAGTTGCAGACATGGTATAGACACTGTGTCTCAGAATGCAAGTGGTAAGAACGTGAACTATGTAAAACATTTAAGGGTTTCTAAGTGGAGATTGTGAAACTAAGTTTATTCAGAGAGTGAGAGACAGAATGTAATTGTTAAACTATGCCTGAAGATTGATCTGTATGACTCTGTTTATGGAAGTTGATTGTGTTACATGGAAAGTTTGCCCCTACATTTCTTAATCTTGCTCTTAATGTTAGTATTATGTGAATTTTTTAATGTTGCAGCAATTGCAGTAAATTAATTATATTAAAGTAACAGGATTAAATGAATGTGTACTCAAACTCTCTAACAAACTCAAGGAAGTTAAGCTGTGAATTAGTAAACTAAAAATCTGGACCTGTGCTGTATTAATCTTGTCACTACATCAGAATCAGAGTCATGAACAGACACTTAAATTTTTAAACTGTTAGAATGGTTCCTTTGCCCTACCCTCAGCACTCTGCAATTCTTGCAATTCAGACAAGCATTACTCATGATGAACAATCCCACTCCTGTGCAGTGTAAATGGATTGTTGACGTAACCCCTAAAATAAATCTTCCTGCCATAGGATTTGGCTGTGGGATGCAGATCCAAGTTCCCATTCATCAGAACTTGCAGCCGCTGGGGCTCTGTGGGCAGACTGCAGGGAAATTACTTACAGAGAAATAGGGATAATGGGAAAGAGCAGGGAACAGAGCTTGATGCTACCATGGTTGAATTGTCAAGGAGGAAAACCTGCTTTTACTGATTCAGAAGGATTACATTTGCTTTTTCTGTGTTTTTCTGCTATCTTAAATTACTAATACTTTGGTACAAGATGCCTGCCACTGTGTCAAAGAAATATCTCAGGAATATATGATTTGCGTTTCTCTAAGATTTATTGTATGCAGCTGGTCTACCTTGGGAAATTCCAACATTTCAGTTTATTTTGTTAACTAGTCAACTGAAATGGAGACTATTTTCTGAAGAAGGCCACCTGCCAAGCATCGGTAGCCTGGGAAAGATAATACTCTGGTTTTCATTGTCTTGATGCTGCAATCAAATGTGTGGGAGAGCAGCTCTGTACTTGTGATTATCTCTCTGACGTAGGCACCATGCCTGTTCAAAGAACTTGTTTTTGCTAAATAGCTAATTTTTAACACTAATAATTTAAGAAGGAAATATCTTCTCAAAACTAAAGGGTAAATATCAACAGATATATTGACAAAGAATGGTAACATAAAATTTTAAATTTTGCAAATTTGAGGTCAGTTTTTGCAATTCTTCCTAAAAAGGGGAAGCTTGAAATAAGTATTGCATTAGATGAAGGTATCACAGGATGCTGTACCAATTAATTGTGTACACTACATCTGAGGAAGGCAAACATAAGCAAATGCAAATGTGGGAGGAAAAGACAAGCAAGAGAAAATGTGACCATGCCCATAGCTTGATCACTAGATTTGGTGAGATACCTTCTGGAAACAGGCACATCGATTTGATAGATGCTCTTGTGTTTTGGAATAGACTTGCATTTTTATGGTTGTGGTGACATTTCTGGCTCCTTCAGCTTTGTTAAAGTGAAGTACCTATAATGAAAATAAGCAATAATAAATACAACAAGGGAAAATATACTGTTACAGTAAAATCTTTCAGTGATGTCATGGGACTGGAGACGAAGAGTCAAACTCTGACTGAATATGAAGTCTTTGGTAAGGCTGTGAGGCTCATGTCTGCAAAATGGCTCAAGCACACTAAACTAAGGGTTGCAGGGCAAAACTCTCATGTAACTGGACTTCCTAGAGGAATCTGCCTGCTTTGAGTTATGCCCAGGCTGAACAGTTAGTATCAGGGAAGAGCCAGATGGAGACTATCAAAGCAGGAGGCTTAATGGAGCTCTGCTATCTGTCAGAAAACATGAAAATGTTGGGGGCAGTTTCATGCCTTAAATCCCTTGCTCTGGGCACATGCACTGTACCCAGGCTACAAAGGGGTGTGCCCAACCGTGGAACATTTTTCAGAGGACTTATGCCTTTTTTTTTTTGTTTTCCCTTCTTCCTAACAGAAGATCACTCCTTTACCTGTTACTCTACTGAGCCTCTTTTGTCCTGTAAATCAGGCATAAGATCACTGCCTTAGCAGGTGGAACAACTTCTGCCTTAGCAGATGCAAACTCACAAGCCTCACCTCCTATGAAAGGAGCTGGGTAGCTATGCACTGGGGCTGCCACCTGCTGAAGCTATGAACTTTGCACAAATACAACTTGGGGATTTCAGTAAGTGATTTTGCCTGTAAAATACATATGCAAAGAAAAGGTTGTCATCTCACCGTGTTTCTTCTCTGATCATGTGGATTTATGTTTAACAAAGTGCAAAACTCCAAATAGCTATAGGGGAGAGTCTTTTTGTGTGGGGTCATTTCCAAAGAGATGAGACGTGAAGTGGGAATTGACTGTGGCAGTGTAGAAGGAGAATCCAAGTCTCCCAATCTCTGGTGAATGCTCAAGTTACTGAGCTTTGGGATAAAGATACTTTATTTCTGCTGGTGAGATTTAAAAGGAGACAATGTCACCAGTGCCACTTCTCTCATTTGTTGGGGGCCTGCTTCCCAACACTAGAGTAGACTGTCTCTTTGGCCTGCACATGTGGAGAACTGGTCTATTCATTGCAGTGCATATCAGGGGTGAGATAGAAGCTGGCATATTTGTGTAATGTTAATTTTGCTGCTTATGGCTTTCCTCTGTTCCATCATAGTCAATTCCTTGCACAGAGAATATTATTCCAAGAGATCAACCCTTTCAAACAGCTACCTTTCAAAGCCCAGACTCACCTTTGCCATCTCATCGGCAGTGTTACCTTTGGCTCCCAAATAAACAGTAGCCAAGGAAGTTGAAATACTCAAAGGGGAGAACAGAATATTCTTGTTACCATCTTCCTGACACTCAAGCTTGAAAAAGTCGAGGGCAAAGCTTGTATTTGCTTTATTCAAAGCTTCCATTGTTCTGAACCTGCACAGAAAGGGAGAAAAGGTGCTATTAGTGAACAGTTGTTCTATGTACTATGACTGGTACGTGTCTGCAAGTTTCTCTTCAGTTTTGAAGTTTCTTTTGCAATGTAAAGGCTTTCTAGAAGTATGTATCTATATGAAAAATGAGAAGGAATAACTATTATAAAGTCAGAGAAGGTTTAGCATGTTCTGTGTCACTGATAAGGCTAGCTATCATTTGGGTTAGGGAATAAGCAGCCTCCAACCTTGTTGTATTTGTTCATCAGGAGGACATTTATTGCACTGTCCTTTACAGCAGCTTGTCATGACACCTGATAATATTACTCACCAGTGCCTGAGCTAGAGGATGCTGAGAGACTTTCTCTTATGACAACATTTATGCTTCAATTTGTGCAAGAGCATTTTGATGTTCATAACAGTAGTGAACAAATACTCTGGTAACAGTAACAGCTAAACTATTCCTTTAGAACAAGACAAACTACTCCTTCCAATGCTTAGGCATGCACTGACCCAACTATTGCATGCTAAGCATCCTGAATTCCCTTTTTGACTTTCAAAAATGTCCTGAAACTCAGTCTTACTGCACTAGCCCAAATCCTAGCTTCCCAGTTCCTCTGCAGGATGAGATTTCCATATTCAGTAGACCACAAATGCTGCTATTTGTCATTCGCATTGCAGTTTAGCTGAGAGCTCTAGGCAGGGACAAGGAGCTATTATGGTTTGTATAGGATGGCCTTAGAATAAAGACAGTTTGTGTCCTGAGCAGCTTGCAAACTGGGAGCTGACCCAATGTTTGTAAAACAGAAGTGCACAGGAACAAATTAGCTGACTTAAGCAAACACAGTGGCTCTTACTCTGCTATGATATATACGCTAACCAGTAAGCTCTGAAAATTATAAAGCTCTGTAAAATAAATTGCTCTTCCTGTATATTTTTAAGACATCCACCTTCTAAACTATTCCTATGCCATCTTAGTAAATTACTTTCCCAGGCATTTGTTGTTTCCAATTCAGATCCCTGCTGCCTTTTTCCTTTGCATTTGTCAACAAAGCAACATCATCCAAGTGTACAGTAAATAAATAATCTCTAGAAATAATTACCTTGTTTTGCGCAGGGAGAAACACTGCTGCTCTGGGTGTCTCCAAGGTTTCTACAGTTCACATGAAGGGTAGGGTGAATTTATAGTGTGTCTGGCCAGTTCTGCAAAGGTTCTTATGACTCATAACTGTGCAATTTGTTATGCCCTGAAGGCCACATCCCTGTGGAAGACCTGAATCATCTCAGAGTAGGATGTGAAATGAGTATGATACCATACAATAACCTTAAAAAACTAACTGCAGAAGTATTTCTATAAATACTTTTGTGGCAACAGACTAGTAACAACTTGAACCCACACTACTTTAAAACAGCTTTCTTTTGTGGTTGGATGTGTTTAAAAAAATGTAGTTGCTAACATACTTCTTTTATAATTCCTCTAATAGAAATTATTTCTGAGGAATAGACAGACAGAGAAAGGACAGTGACTTCTTATGTGGTTTTTTTCTGTTGTCCATTTCCTACTGAGAAAGTATTTGTCATTCCTGGTGTCTTTCTATTTTAGAAAATGGATGTTGTTAATCCTGGAGGATTCTAAGACCGTATAACAAGGGAAAGGTTTTCACTGTGAGATAGGGAGTGTTGAGAAACAGGCACCAGACCCTTGTCTCTATTATCAGTAACAACATCACTAGAACCTGATGTGGGTCTTAGATTAGACTTCTTTTTTCTTCTACTTCTGTTTCCCCACCCTAATCTGAAAGCTGCTGTTTAACCAGTGTATCACCTCAGAGATGTATTCCTTGTTTTCTATTCCAGAAATTGATATTCTGTCAAATCCTCTTTTTCTTCTTGTTTTGGCTACTAAGAAACCTCCTTCACTGATTTTCCTTGCAGTCTTGCTGTCTGTTGTTGTCCTTTTTGCAGCTGTTCATCTCCATTCTCACCACTGACTGAAAACCCCTGTGTAATCCTACCCTTATCCTTTATTTCATCCTTCACTTCTCTGCACTGTTGATACTACCACCTTGAAAACCTGGATAGGAGCTGCTTGTGTCTCCAGGGCTGCCTCCTCAATACTGAGGAAGACTCACTCACAAGGTCTTTCTCCTTCCCATAAACTGCCTTCTGAGATCTTCTGACCTGCTGTCTATGAACATACCTTTAACATGGACTTATGTTGTAGGTCAGTGGCTGGCACAGAGAATCCTGTGATGAGGAATGAGCCGAAGGGATACCTGCAAAATGTGGTATAGGCCATTGAGGGGGTGCAGCGGCAAAGGGTCCCTTGCTGATTGTGAACTTTCTGCATCAAGATAACTTGGGAAACAAAAGCT